>NC_068417.1:35711857-35756857 GCF_023724105.1 Carassius gibelio
GGTTTAATGAATGTATTTGTAAGTATCTTGATAATGAAGAACATTGCCCATGTTGTGGTCTTGTTGAAGAATACGAATCTCTTGAATATTTTTTTAATTACTTACGTGAAAAATGTTTTTCTTGTATATTATCTCATACTATGATGAACACAAGCTTTTTTTTAAATTTTATTTACTGTTTTATGGCATTATGATTGTTTATCGTTAGATACAACCTCTTACCATGATCTTTTATGTAATAATTTGGAAATAATAATAAAAAAGAGGATCAGGTGCACAAACTCCTCACAGCGACTCTGCAATATCTGCACAAAGGGTACGTTGATCAGCTGCTCGAAGATCTCACCTTTGGAGAAGACTGTTGATTTGATACTCTAAAAATGTAAGTATTATTACTCGAAAATTAACATTACCCCATAATGAATTGCATCTTTTGCCCACCCCAACACTTACATGCAATAATAACTATAAATGCCAACCAATAATTATATATATATTTTTAATGACATTTTAGTAAAAGAAGCCAAATGTATTTTCTTTTGTGACATAGCTATACATAAATATACACTAGTTAAATAAATGCAGTCGATGTGAATACATCAATTTTCAGTCAAGCAATTTGTTGTATGTTAAGGGTGATATTATGTTTGTCCAGTAGGAGGCGGTGGCGCACTGGGTGTGTGGCTGTAGCACTGTTAAACGCAGAGAAGAACACTCAGTGTGTGGTGTGCTTGGGCTGTGCTTGCTGGCTATTGAGAATGAGAAGTCACGTGCCGATTTGGGTTGATTTGGGAGGGGTCTGAGCCGGTCGGCCCTGATGGAAGGATACGCTATCTGTTGCCAGGGGCAATGCATTCAGAACTTCACAGAGGCGCGACTAAACATTTCAGAGCGCTTTCATTTTTGCGCATTTATTTTGTCGGCGGAACAGATCGAGACGGATCTACGAATACGAGAAAGAAAAGGAAGAAAGTAAAGCAATGCAAAAACATAAGGCGAAAGAAAGTGGACCTTACAGGAACAAGCTCACATCAAGCGCAAAACAGCGGTGTTTGGAGAAGCTCTCAGGCAGCTCCCTGCAGCGGCACAGAGACCTGAACCATATACCTCAGTGCACACATATGGACATTGGGAACTATATTGTTTACGATGTAAGTCACCTTGCATTCACGCTGTTAATGGCTTAATCTAACCCGGATATTTACATCTCGCGATCACACATTTAACTACCCTAGCTAACCCAGAACTGGTTTGTCCACTTTGCAGCCCCCAACAAAAAAAACCTGGCACAGTATGTGTCATTGGGTTAAAATCAAATTATAACTAAACATACACAGCTTTAGGATACATCAAAACATGTTGGAAACGTTCGTATACATTGAACATTTCGTTACAATCTAGTGTTCAGTCGCAGCTAATTCTAAATGCAATGTAATTACAATACGCTAAAACGCATGTGAATAAACTTACTTTGGCCAGTACAAACACTGTTTTCATCACCTGCTGTAAATGGACCCAGCCACAGCAGAAAGCCTCGTAACTTTCCAAACACTTGTGGCTTTTAAACTCCTGCATTGTGTAGTAACTTAAACCAAAAACAATATAATTCCCAATGTCCATGTGTGCATGGAGGTAAATGGTCCAGGTCTCTGTGCCGCTTGAAAGCTTCTCCAAATACCGCTGTTTTGCGCTTGGTGTAACCTAAAAAAACGGTATTTCATTGTTCCTATGTTTTCCATATGTATCGTGTGAGGTACTGCAGCAGTTTTTAACGCAGCAGTAACTTCCAGGCATGGTAAAACAGTGCAGAATTGCGAGAACCTCCTCTTAACAACACATTTAAACAATCCTGTTTCGCCACCGGTATCATTCGTTGTCGCTTTCATTCTGTTGTACTGCGGAGCTTCTGTCACGAAAACAAATTCCTCGTATGTGTAAACATATCTGTCAATAAAGCTCATTCTGATTAGGATTCCAACATGGCGGAGACCGTGATATCGAGGGAGGGGCTTTGTGCTATGACGACAACTTCTCATTCTCAATAGAGACGAGTCTCAATAAAGAGAGATCATTCAGAAGTTTCCGTGTTCTCTGAGTTTTCCCTGGTATCCACGATACAACATATAGCGACGAGGATGAAAGTCACTGTGGAGCGGCTGTTTCCTGAGGGTAAATAAAAAGCAGGACGTGGGTGAGCTGATGAAAGTTAATAGCTACCACCTGAAAGACTGATTGAGTAGAACGATGGCTAACATGCTGGGATCCGTGACGCCATTTGATAATAAATCACAATCATGGGAGGAGTATTGTGAAATATTGAACCATTTTTTCGTGGCAAATGATGTTGAAGAACCAGAGAAAAAAAAGAGCCATTTTGTTGAGCTGTGTGGGAGCTCAGACGTATATTTTAATGAGGAATTTATTGAGTCCTGAGAGACCAGGATCAAAAGGTTATGAGAATCTGGTGAGTTTGCTGAAAAATCACTTTAATCCAAAGCCCAGTTAAATAGTTCAAAGGTGGAAGTTTAATTCACGTAACAGACACTTTGATGAAAGCATAGTCGAATATGTGGCCGAACTGAGGAAATTAGCTCAAGATTGCAATTTTGGAGATACACTTACAGTTATGCTGAGAGACAGATTAGTATGTGGTGTTAATGATGACAGCATACAACGGAGATTATTGGCTGAGGAGGAACTGACATTTGAGACAGCGTTAAGGAAAGTTCAGGCGATTGAAGCTGCTAATAAGGATATGGTTGATTTGCATAAAGATAAAGGAAATCGATTGGGTACCACTGTTTTCAAGATGGACACAGGAGAAAAAAACAAGTCGAGTGTTACAGGATTGTGCTATCGATGTGGAAGTAACCATGGGCCCAAAGACTGTAGATTTGCCAACGAAAAGTGTTATAATTGTGGTAAAATGGGACATGTGAAAAGAGTATGTAGAATGAAAGCACAAGAAACGGGTGTGGATAAAGACAGGAAGTTTTGGAAATGGGGGAGAGGAAATCAATCAAAGAAGGCAAATTATCTTCAAGAAGAAGAGGAAGATCGGGCTGAAGATGTTTTCACCATGTATAGTCTAGAGGCACCACAGCCCCATGTACCCCCCATTACACAGATATTGCTTGTAAATGAATACCCTGTGAAGTTTGAGATTGACACTGGATGTAGTGTGACTGTTGTATCACAGAGGGAGTATGGAAAAATGGAAGCTAAGAAGAACTTGTCTGAACTCAAAAAAAGCACTCTCAGTTTAAAAACCTACACCGGACAGTCAGTGCCCATTTTAGGTACCACTAAAGTTAAAGTCAAACACAAAGGGCTTACCAGAGAACTCACAGCAGTGGTTGTGGCAGGATCTGGGCCTAATTTGTTGGGACGATCATGGCTCACAGAGCTAGAACTCAGCTGGGAAAAAGTGAGTAAACTTAAAGACAGCTCAGAGTTGTTGCAAGATATCCTAAGGGAACATGAAACAGTTTTCAAAGAGGAACTTGGAACACTAAAGGGAGCCTCTGTTAAGATTCATGTACCAAGTGATGCAAAGCCTAATTTTTTTAAATCAAGGTCACTGCCTTTTGCTATGAGAGAGAAAGTTGAAGCCGAACTTGAGCGTCTGATTAAAGGTCATATTATAGAGCCTGTGAAATTTTCAGAGTGGGCAGCACCTGTTGTGCCTGTTTTAAAACCAGATGGGTCAGTACGACTTTGTGGAGATTACAGAGTAACCATTAATCGAGAGTCGTCACTGGAGCAATATCCCATTCCTCGAATGGAGGACATGTTTGCTGTCTTAGCTGGAGGGGAAAAATTTAGCAAGTTAGATATGAGTCATGCATATCAACAGATTCTGTTAGATAAGACTTCACAGGCATATGTGACCGTGAATACACATAAAGGATTGTTCACGTACACCAGATTACCTTTTGGAGTTAGTTCCAGTCCAGCAATTTTCCAGAGGACCATGGAAGGGGTCCTGAAAGATATTCCAAAGGTCACTGTATATCTGGACGATATCTTGCTAACAGGACGAGATGATCAAGAGCATTTAAGGACCCTGGACCAAGTGTTGCAGCGGTTGGAGGAGGCTGGTTTGAGGTTAAAAAGGGGCAAATGTAAGTTCATGGAAAAGGAAGTAATTTTCTTGGATGCCACTGGTATTCATCCAGTTCCCGAAAAAGTCCAAGCAGTTCAAAATGCACCAAGACCAACGTCCGTAACTGAGCTGAAAGCATATTTGGGACTGTTGAATTTCTATAACAGGTTTCTGCCAAACCTCTCGACACTGCTTGCTCCATTGTACCGGCTCTTAAAGAAGGAAGTCCCATGGTGTTGGAAAGAGGAACAAGAAAAATCCAAAGAATTACTGCAGTCCAATCGGGTGTTAATCCACTATGATGAGAGAAAAGAATTAGTACTTTCTTGTGATGCCTCAGCGTACGGTGTGGGAGCCGTGTTAGCACATCGTATGGCAGATGGAACAGAGAGACCCATTGGGTTTGTGTCACGAACACTTACAGTAGCCGAAAAAAATTACTCGCAGCTGGAGAAGGAGGGTTTAGCTGTGGTGTTTGGGGTCAAGAAATTCCATAAATACCTATATGGCCGCAAATTTGTGATCTGTACAGATCATAAACCTCTACTAAGTTTATTGAGTGAACTGAAAGCGGTGCCACAGATGGTCTCTCAAAGAATTATGAGATGGGCAGTAATGTTGGGGGCATACGAGTATGTCATTTCTTACAGAGCGGGCAAGGACAATGGAAATGCTGATGCCCTCAGTCGGCTGCCTGTTCCTGAGATTCCGGAAAAAGAAGCGAAGGAGGATTATGTCTTGATGTTGGACAGCGTTATTAGTCCTTTGACGACATCAGAGCAGATCAAGCACTGGACAACTCGCGATCCTGTCCTCTCTAGAGTGCGTGAGTATGTACTTAAAGGTTGGCCTGATCACAGTAATATAAACGAGTTTGCACCTTATAAACAGAGACAACAAGAGCTCAGTGTTCAAGATGGGTGTGTGCTGTGGGGAGCCCGAATCATCATTCCAGAGCAAGGACGTGCAGGGTTGCTGGAACAGCTACATCAATCTCACCCAGGTATGTCAAGGATGAAAGGGCTGGCCCGTAGTTACTTGTGGTGGCCAAATTAAGATGCTGATATTGAGGCCCGAGTAAGAAATTGTACTGTGTGTCAAGAACAGAGGAAAGCTCCTGTGAGTGCAATTCATCCGTGGGAATGGCCACGACAGCCATGGAGAAGAGTGCATATGGACTATGCTGGTCCATTCCTTGGAAAGATGTTTTTAATTTTAATTGATGCCCATTCTAAGTGGATTGAGGCATATCCAGTCAATTCAGCAACAACTTCAGTGCCTCAGAAAGAGTTTCAGTACCCATGGCATTCCTGAAATGATGGTGTCTGATAATGCTCTGTGTTTTGTAAGTGAAGCGAGTAAAGAATTTATGTCTAGGAATGGAATAACACGTTACTTCTGCCCCGTATCATCCATCATCCAATGGTCTTGCTGAGCGGGCAGTTCAAACTTTTAAGGACCTCATGAGAAAATGTTCTGGGAACACTATGGAGACCAGGCTGCATAGAGCCTTGTTCAGTTATCATATTACACCTCATTCTACCACAGGATTGTCACCTGCCGAAATGATGATGGGGAGGAAATTACGATGCACCCTAGACAAAATACACCCTGACTTCACTTGCAAAATTGAATTGAAACAACAAGTTCAAAAAGAGCAACATGACCAACATGCGAAATCTCGTTATTTTGAAGTGGGAGATACGGTGTACACTAGGAATTTTGGATATGGACCAAGATGGGTGCAGGGAGTAATTCAAGATATTACAGGACCCGTGTTCTCTGAGTTTTCCCTGGTATCCACGATACAACACAATTAATACATGAATGGATAAAATATTTATATTTTATATACTGACAGCAAAAAAAAACATGTCTAAATGATTAAAATAATGTATAAAAGTTAGCATCACAGTAAATGCATACATGTACAAGTCAACAACACATGATACAAAGCTTCATTTAAACGTATTGTTCTAACAAACATGTATTTACAGATTGTGAACCCACACATCCTCCTGCCATCTGAACACAGCTGATACAGTTCTGCCGCTGCACTTCACAATCTCACTCTTCTCAGTGACTACGTTTACAAGCTGTTAAAATTCGGGTTATGGTCGGGTTAAGGTCACTATTTGGGTTTCTGAAACATTCGGGATAACCCGTTTACATGCGTGAGCAAAGAGAGTTACTCCTGTATACATGGAATGTGTAATCAGTCGCCAATATCCCGATGTAAACGGCGACGCACGGTTAGCGTCTGGACGTAATACGCAATATGCGTCATTTCCGATTCTTCTTCCTGTATCCAAAGACTCAAAAGACCAAGATTCTTTGCGAATAGAACATGCGCAGAACACACATTTTGATGGGGATATGCCAAAACGCGTTTACAAGACCAAATATTCGGGTTAGAAAAGGGGTAACCCAGGTATAATATCCCGGTTTTTGAGCATATCCGGGTTTTTGCCGGTGTTTACATGGCCGTGCGCGACCGGGTTATTGCTAATATCCCGGTTTTGAACGGGTTATTGGCTGCATGTAAACGTAGTCAATGGGGATGTCGTTGAGCAACAGGACGAGGAAGACCCTGGTATGAAGACACCACAGCAGCATCTGGTCCTGATGAGACAGTAAGAGCTGGAGTGAGGGAGCGTCTCATCTGTGACTCTCGATCATTTCCAGGATGATGCTGTGGTCTTCTCCATCCTCAGTGCACACACCAGTCTACAGACATTTTCATGTCCTACAAAAATACACATACACAAAACAAAAAGCCATTACATTATTCTATTGTTTCAGGTTTTCCCTGTTTTTCACCTTTCCTTGCAGGTCCTGCTCCACCACAAAAGATCTGCAGCAAATGCCCAGAAATCAAGAATAAGAAAAGAGGTGTAATAGTTGTTTAAAATTACATTAAAGGGGGGTGAAATGCTCGTTTTCACTCAATCTCCTGTTAATCTTGAGTACCTATAGAGTAGTACTGCATCCTTCATAACTCCAAAAAGTCTTTAGTTTTATTATATTCATAAGAGAAAGATAGTCTGTACCAATTTTTCCCGGAAAAACACGACCGACTGGAGGCGTGACGTGTGGGCGGAGCTAAAGAATCACGAGCGCCAGTAGGCTTTTGCGTTGAGAGCATGTGGAAGCTGTTACTTTACCGTGAGGGAAAAAACATCCAGCAACCTGTCTGACAGATGTAAATCTTCTAGTAGCTGTGCGTGCAAACTGCCATCGTTAATCTTGCAGAGACGGCGAGCTTGAGCGGGGCGTGAGTGAGCAGGAGTAAGTATTCTGATTAATTATTTTGTATAGTATTTTAAAATGTAACGCCAGTACGCCATATTAAGTTAATTGCCTGCGAGCTTCTCCTCCTGTCTGTACGGTAATGCAGAGTGTTATGATGCAATCATTAGCCTATTTTTTTTACAAAAACTGTTTCTACGGGGCCATAATGTTACATAGAAGGTAATGGAGCCCTTTATACATTGTCGTGTATCTTTAGAAATAAATAATGGACAAACAGAGTCTTTAAACGCCTCAGATGTAAAGTTATTCGCTGTTAAAATGACGCCAAAATGAATGGGAGTCAATGGGAATGCTAACGCCAGTTAAGTTCTGCTAAAAGATGGCAGCCCCCACCCGACTTCAACTTCCGGTCGAGTTCCTTGCCCCCTGCTCACAGCAAGCTGTCATATTCATCTTCTTTCCAGTTTAACAGCGGTTGGCATCCAGTTTATTGGTGCATTACCGCCCTCTTCTGTTCCGGAGTGTGGATCAGATAATACGTGTTCCTACTAAAACGTACACTCTCACATTGTCCCCTAACATTAATATCTACACACACATAATGCATCAAATCCTGCCTAAAACCCCTGCCTCCCTTAAAACGTAATCAATATTCTACTCTGTGCCCTAATTAAAGCCGCCATATTGCCAAGAACATATCGTTTTGAGATCTCGCCTGGTTCTGTGTGATTTGGACAACTTCAAGTTACGCCTCCAACTTCAAGTTATGCCCCCGTCTTGCAGTCTGCAGACGTAGCTTGGGAGCTTTCATCTGTTTGATGGTGTTAAAGCTACAAAAAAAAAATATATATAGTAATAAAATTCCCTGACAGCCGAAACATGAGGCTTCTCCCTCTTGCATTGTGATCTGTAGCCCTCGCCTCCAAAATAATGGAGTTAACCACCATATTTATTTTAAAGTGCCCCTATTATTATGAAAGGTTCATATTTTGGTTTTGGGAGTCTTCAAGAACAGGTTGACATGCATGCAAGGTCAAAAAACACTTTCATTGTCTTATAATATGCATTTATTTTTACCTTATTTGCTCAACGACTCCCAAAAGATTTGCTCAAGGATACATTTTTCCAATTGCTTCCTTTGCATGATGCAATCTGCTGTGACTGGTCTCATTTTCCATTTCATCTTGCCTGTGTAATACCAGACAAAAGCAGCGTTTGTGAGCGCAGTGATGCTTTGTGTACAGCGTTATCAGGAAAACCGCTATTTTTATCTTCAAAAGAGGCACCTCGTGGCAAAGAATGAATTTGCAGTATCTCCATGAGGAAGCTCCAGACTGGATTTCGGCTGCAAAAATTCACGAACAACGGTAAATATTTGCATTTGTGCTGCAAAAGAACATAATTTTTAAATTAAGCTGAGAAGTCATAATTACAGGGATGGTACACCAAATATTGCAGGAGGCCACCTTGAGCTATTCATGAAACCAAGAAGAATATTGTTAGACGTGTAATTGAATTTAGGAACTTTCCAAATTGCAAATAGAATTCATTATTGTTGTTTATTTACTTGTTTTTCCTCATTGCACTTTTTTTTGCTATTCATAAAAGATAGGTTTACGAATAGTAAAAACATTAACTAGCTTTACTAACTAGGTGTGTCATTGCCTGATAACAACTTTTGTCAGTTAACTTAATAGTTAATATCTAATATTTGAAGGGTCAGTTATTATTATTATTTTAAGTGACTGCCACCTACTGGCCTGGCATGAATAATACAGCTTTTGCAGTCACTTTTCCCAGAATGAATGGGCATCATTTTTATGTTTTGCTGTCTGTAAGCGAAGCTCAACTAGCGCAAATGCTTTTGTTGTTGTGTAAATGTATCCCTAAGACTTATTGCTCAATATTGCAATCATCTGTTTCTATCTAGTGAGGCAAAAACCGGATCTTCTCAGGTGTCAAGAATTCCAATTGGCTTTCATTAGAAATCCAGCAGAACTTGATGTCTGGATGAATGTTACATAAATCCATGCATGTTACATAAATGTGCCTAATGTAAGTATGTAGTTCAAGATAAGCCTATAACAGGAATTTCAATGCCAGAAGGCCATTTGTCCATTAAAGCAATGCTTTTTTGTGGATTCTTTGGATTCTGTCATGAATACATTTCTAGGATTTGGCAGATTTTATTGGGATACATTAATCAACATTTGTCCAACACTTATCCATCTCCTCACAGAGGATCTAGATCATATCTCAACCAACATTCATAGCAAACACAGATCCAGTGCAGAACTTATGCAACTTGCCCCTCAGTTGTCTAAATGTTGCAGTTGAATGTGAAAAACCTGCAAATGTATTGTGATTTAAATATACATAAAAAGCTTTAGTCACATTGCATTAGTGTGGCTAGTGAGGAGAGCAAGCTCAGCATCAGAACCACGAGGCTGAACTTAGTGCAGACGCCATAGTTTTGTGTATGTTCTACATAGCAGTCGGTGTAGGGCTCAAGACAAGCAGCGTAAGCCATAGCATGAGGAATGTAGCTCTGCTCCTGGACGCCGTGGAAGAGGTGCGCCATCGGGCCTTTGGCAAAAATAGCAACATCCTCAGAGCCATGAGTTTCTGAATCTAGAGGCACAGCAGCCTGCTGAAGATATTCATCACTGCCTGAAAGAGTCACATAGTAATACATTACATTATACAGTTATTTATTAATTCACCATAAAAGAAAAAAAGTTAATACTAAAACTTTTACAGTATGAGGTTTACAGAAAATTTAAAAAGCATAATGAAAGTACAATTAATTTTTTTATTTTCTAATTCTCCAGACCTCATATGATATGAAAAGGCTTCAGCAGTCAATCTTATTCATGCTCAAATGCACTGTAAAACCTTCAGTGAGAGCTACGAGGCTGTTATTTCAGTAAATAACGTTTCGGTACAAAAATACTCAAAATTTGCAGTGCACATTAATATTTTGATTGTCTTGCAGTGACACGCATGACCACGAGATGGGGTTCTGCATTGCCATAACACTGAGCTTGTGCCATGCTCTTAAAAATGCTCTTCTGCACCTGGGGGAATAACAATTAAACTCATAAAACTTACTTGAGATTGTTTCATTCATGTCAGGACGAGTTTCACTCACAATCTGGTATCCTGGACCGTTCCCGTAAAGTGCATTAGTAAATCTCTTGCCATCCTCAGCTTTTGAATAAGAAACGCCTAAAGTCAAAAAGGTAAATGAGTCATTCTTAATCCCATAATACCATCAGATTTGTTCTTACTGAGATTTTTTTATGATTATTTCTACTGGGTAAATATTTTGGAGCTTAGGCAGAAATAATGACTCATTCATAACCCCATTTAAATATATATATATATATATATCATATATCAAATACGTTATTGAAGTATGTATTTAACAGTTTTTGCCCGTAGAGTGAAAGTTGGTTGGATTCCAAACAACAAAAGAAAGTCCTACGAGTTCGAAATGCCAAAAAGGGGAGTAAAAGATGACAGAACTGTCATTTTTGGTGAACTATCCCTTCAAGCCATTGTTAGTATTTCATTTCAAAAGGTGTGGACAAACAAGAAAGTTTGGTTTTCAGCAGCTCATGGATGAATTTTGCATGTGGGTACCTAGCACAGGATTGCCCCTGTAAGAGTAGCCACCGAAGGAAAACACATGGGAATGGTCAGCAGTGACCACGGACAAGGTGTCGAGTTCACTCGTCAGCTCAGCCGCCCGCGCAATGGCCCTGTCGAACTCCACAGCCTCCGTCAAAGCGTACTTGGCCTGCCCTGCATGATGGCCGTGATCTATTCTCCCACGTACAGGAAATAAACACACAAATATAAGTATGCTCAACACAGGTTATGGGCTACGCAATGGAAACAAGACATGATATCAACTTATCTTCCACAAAGAGGTAGAATCCCTTCGGGTTTCTGCGAAGAATCTTGATGGCTTTTTCCACCATCTCAGTCAACGATGGGTCCATTGAAGGATTGCGTTCCAGCTCGTACCTGGTGTCCTTTGGCTCAAAAAGCCCTGAGCACAGCAATAAAAACACTTAACATGACTTAACATTTGAAATAGGGTATATGTATATTTTTTTTATTAGCAGTTTACCAAGAAATGTGCTTAAGTAACTATTGAAAATAACTTGTTTTTATGACATACAGTAGACCAGTGGTTTGCAACCTTTCTAGGGGACCCCTATTTTAACATTGTTTTGTTTTTTTTGTTTTTTGATCCCCATTTGTAATATTTATCTGCTCTGTCAAATAATTCTTGATACCTAACATAAAGATTGTTTAGATCTTTAGAGTGCTCATTATCTTTTCATCAACCAACCCATTAAAATGGTGGTCTGATTTTTTGCATCGGTTTGAAGAAAAACAGCAGATGGGCTGAATGAGGATGTATACTGACTGTCAGACAGCAGGTGGCGCTTAAGGAACAGCAGAAATAGAGCGGTTTCCCATAAACAAAACACAGATGTGCTTATAAACAGAAATGTTTCTGAAGACAGATGATTCAAACCACTTGTCACTCTCTTCCATGTTGTCAGTCAAAACTAAACCTTTGCTGCAAGCTGTGCCTGCGTCAGAGTGTAACTAACATTGCTTCACGTTGGACAGTATTTAGGTGAGTTTAACAAATCCCTGTGATCAAATACAGATTTAATGATGAATCAAAATATTAAACAGCTGTACAAGCCTTTGAGAACTTTATCCTGGTTTATGGTCCAACTGTAACCTATTTTAATTCAGCTCTCTCAACTTTTTTTTTTTTTTAAAGAAACAGGATTCCCAGGAGTCTTTAAAAACCTATATAAAGTAGCCTCATTTTAAAAGTGTGATTTATAGATGTGGAAGAGTCATGTCAATTATTAAAACAGTAAAATTATATTGCCAATTTTATGATAAATATAAAATATTTGATTGGGCAGACATTTAATGCTGCTTTTCCAGTAAATACATTTAATAAGACATAAAGCCATTTGGATGTTGTTGTGGACAATGGGGAGCTTTGAAGTAAAAAAGGTTGAGAACCAGTGACGGAAATGTTATACTTTAGGATGTAGATCAACATAACAGATGGATGTTTTCCCACCAAATGGAGGAGGAGGCCTTACCCATCAAGTAATCAGTATTGTCCTCTTTGACGTCATCAAAATCTTTTTTATTCCACACATATTTGGCTCTCTAAAGAAGAAAAAAAAGTGTTTGTTTGTTGTTAGGTGTAGGTTGTCCAAATTTTACTCATCATCATGTTGTTCTAAAGACTTTCATTTCTTCCACAGAGCACAAATGGAGTCAACCAATATGTAAACCAACAAAAACTGCCATTGGAATGAATGGGAATGGGAATGGACGCATTGGAGACTGTGTAAAATGTCCTGCCAGTCATGACAGGTTGATTCTTGTGACAAACCGAATATGGACATGCATGGATGAGATTCGCAAACATATGCACAAATTTTGACTTGGATTTAAAAAAAAAAACATTTTCAATATTTTTGGAGAGATTTGACTTACATTTCTTTCTTTTAACCAAACATCAACTAGGTTTGTTTTGTCCTTTCGGCTCCCTGTAACTGTAGGGTATTCAGGATCAGCCGTTTCCTTGGGAAACATGTACTGCCTTCCGCCACCTAAAATTACCTACAATAAAATAACAGAGGGATTTCACAATCGAGACTGTTGTCAGCGACTGATCACTTACAGTTCAATTCGGTTTACTGGTTTAGGAACTTACATTAATATCAGTGTTGTGGACGAGTTGGTATGCGATGTCCTTGCATCCACCTGCGATGGCTTCAGAGGTCAGCTCTTTATCACTGTACCAGCCTCTTTCAGGGGTGTGGGAGTAACTGGCGGCAGGTGATGCATGCTGGACACGTGCCGTGCTCACTATGCCAACAGACTTCCCTGCAAAATATAAAACCAGTCCAAGGTAATATAAGCAAATTACGTAACTGATACTGCCTTCAACTGTGTAGCTTTGTAACAGATAAGATCAGCCTCAACTCATCCTTTAAACAATAAAATATATCAGTAGAGGTACAGAGGGTTCAAAGTAGCAATGTTCAACTGTTTGAGAATGAGTCACTAGTTCATAGTCGTTACTAGGAGAAATAAAGTTGAATTAAAGAAAAAAATATATACAAAGTTCAAATTTTGAAATATAAAGTGAAAATTGTGAGATACAGTAAAGTCACAGTTATAAGAAATAAAGTTGAAATTATGAGATATTAAAAAGACAAAAGAAGTCGCAATTGAGGTATAAAGTCAAATTGTACGATATGGAAATAAAGTTGCCGTTGAATAAAGTTTAAATTATGAGAAGATAATAGAGGTGTGTGGGAATGCGTCAAAGGGACATTGTGAACTATAGGTATACCGTATTTTTCGGACTATAAGTCGCACCTGAGTATAAGTCGCATCAGTCCAAAACTACGTCATGACGAGGAAAAAAAACATATATAAGTCGCACTGGACTATAAGTAGCATTTATTTAGAACCAAGCACCAAGAGCAAACATTACCATCTACAGCCGCGAGAGGGCGCTCTCTGTCTTCAGTGTAGGCTACAGGAGCACTGAGCAGCATAGAGCGCCCTCTCGTGGCTGTAGACGGTAATGTTTTCTCTTGGTTCATTTCTCTTGGTTCATGTAAAATTAATTTTCATAAATAAGTTGCACCTGACTATAAGTCGCAGGACCAGCCAAACTATGAAAAAAAGTGCGACTTATAGTCCGGAAAATACGGTAGTCACAATCGTAAAAATGATAAAAAAATAAAGTTTAAATTATGAGATTATTTTTTTTTTTGTGGGAATGCGTCAAAGTGACACTGTGAAATATATAGATATGGTCACAATCGTAAGAATGATAAGAAATAAAGTTTAAATTATGAGATAGTATAGGTTTGTGACAATGCGCCAATAAGGAAAAATTTGAAATAATTTCGCAGTTGTAATATATAAAATCTCAATTGTAAGAAATAATGTTGCGTGTAAAAAGTGTTGAGTGAAAAAAGATCAAATTATATCATATAAGGTTCAGTTTGTCTGAAATAAAGTTGCAATGATGAGACATAAAGTTTAAATTGCGAGGCATGCAGTTTAAATGAGAAATAGTCACAAATAGTATCACAATATAAAGTCACGTGGTGAAATATGAAGAAATAAAGTCACGAATGATGGAACTGAAGTTGAAATTATAAGATATGAAATCACAATTATAAGACATAAAATCACAAGTTTTATTTTTCCTCCTTAAATATATGTGTGTTCGATATGTATCCCCAAGTCCCTAATTCAGCCGTTTTGAAATCATCTTCTTTACGTGCAAAATAAATTTCAAAAGAATTGCAAAATGTGTTCATATGGTTAACTATGAGATGATCATCTGCTTAACTCTGAATGAAAAAGTGCTGCAATAATGGGTTAACTGTCCTGGTATTTGGTCTTCCCTGCCATTACCTGCCATCTTTGCCTGATGCAGAATTGATTTGACCTCATTGCCTTTAGCGGAGCTGCAGTCTTTGCGGCGTGCAGCTGCACTGAGACCCAGAGTCCCATAGTTTGACTTCACACCGCAGAGATATGCAGTGGCTGTTGCTGCGCTGTCAGGCATCTGCTGATCGACGTTGTAAGTCTACACAGGGACAAAAACAAACAAAAGTGTTATAAAAGAGTATTTGGATCTATCAATCAGTTATGAATCAACCTAGCCAGTGAGTTTTCTTCACCTTGGAGAGAGCGAGATAAGGGAATGTATCCATGGCTAGGACGCTCTCCTCTCCAGTCTTCCCTTCCATCTGTCCCTTCATAATTCTGGCTGCGGTCACAGTACTGATTCCCATGCCTTATTACATGTCAAAAAGAACACATTGCACAACTTTAAGGCACACAAGTAAACAAGGCATACTGTATGGAATCATGTTTCCCCTGAATAAAAAAATTGACTTGCATGATGAACTCCCAATTGCAAGAAACAAAAGTCTGAATCGCAAGATATAAACTCACAAGTTGCAATTTACAAAGTCTAACTCTCGGGAAAATACTACTTTCTTATCTATTGATACGTTTTATAACATTTGATAACTATGACTAAATATGTAAAACTAATTAAGAGATCTTACAGTAAACAATCTGATGATCTAATCTAAAGACACTGTGCAGCTTTTATTTATTTTTTCTGTCCTTTAGGACTGCCATTTGTAAAATTGTACCATGTAACCTTAAAAAGACAAGGCAAACTATGCAGCGTCAACTGCCTGATAAATCAGACTTTGTTAAGTACAGTTATCAGTTATCACCATATTCATCTTTATAGTTATAGCTCTTGATGTGAACGGACCTTTACATTGCAGAACTGCAACCCAAAATTCAGACAAGGACAAAAAGATTTATTGTGATAGAAAATAAATGTTGACAAATTCTCAAAATCTACAAAAATGACTAGAAAGATACTTTGTGGCTAAAATGCTACAATACATTCTAGATTATTAAACAGAACAATGCAAAAACAAGAAATTCTAGTTTCTATTTAACTCACCATCTCCGAGGAAGAGAATGAGATTTTTAGCACGGTGCAGGTTGGGCTTCATGGAGAGGGATGTATGAAGAGCCTCTTTACCCTTAACATACCAAAAGTCTGGGTTCTGCTCCTCCTCTTTAAATTGATTCCAGAAAAGAAACATTGTTTGATTCAATTTGTTTGGAGAGAAAAATAATAATTTTGAACTATGGAATAGCACTTACCAGGAATAACAGAGAAACATCCATCAAATCCTACCAAAACAAATATTCCAATAATCAGAAGGGTCTGTTGTGTGGCCATGGTTTGACTGCAGCAGCTGTGACAGCTCTGTAAAACAATTCAACGCCCTCCTGTATATAGTCTTCTTTCAGACCAAAGGTCATTTGTAGTTCCCATTCCCTCTTTTGAAACATACTTTTTATCATGTACTGATCATTCGTGGCCATGTGATGTGATATGGCTATATTATGATACAAATATTGATGTGAATCAATTACTGTACAGTTCTGTGATTTTTCCCCCCTAACCTGTGCTGTTCTTTAGTGAACTGTGCTTTGCTGCGCTAAACTGCTCTTTTTTATATTCATTGCTGAACTGTTCCGTACTGAACTGTTGTTTACTGAAATCTACCGTTAGTAACTAAACTCATTGCATAATGTTCTGTACCATCCTATTTACCAAATGTCTTTGTGTTTTGCACTGTTCTGTTCTGAACTGTTCTGAAATTAACTGATCTGCACTAAACTGAATATTTAAGTTCAGTACTATACTGATCCAAACTGTTCTGTGCTTACTCTGTTCTTTACTGAACTGTTCTGTTCAGGAATTAACACTGAAATGAATGATTAAACTACTGATTTTAAACCGTTCTTTGCTTTTCTCGTTTGAACTGTTTTGCACCATACTGTTCTTTTCTGGATTATTTTGTCCTGTGCTGAACTGCACCTTGCTGTTCCTTACCGAATTGTCCTGAATGGTACTGTTCTTCAGTAAATTGCACTGTTCTGCACTGAACTTCTTTGCAGTACACTGTTCTTTACCAAACTTTTCTATTTTCTTACTGAACTGAACTGTTCTTTACAGTAACATTCAGTACAATACTCTTCTGGTTTAAACAGTTCTATACTTTTTCCTGTTCTTTACTGAACTGTTCTATTCTTTACTTTTCTGAACTGTTCTGTAGTGAACTGATCTTCTCCGAACTGAGTGAATAAATTCTACTGATTTAAACGTATTTGTTCTGAACTGTTCTGTTCTGTTGTTTCATTAGTTGGTTGTTCTCTGCCGAAGTGCACTTCACTGTCCTGTTCTTTACTTAATTGTACTGTTCCTGTGCTGTTCTGCGCTAAACTGCTTTATACAATTCTGTAGTACTTATAGCATAATACTTAACTGATTTTCTTTTTTCATGAAACTTCACTTTTCTTCAGTATACAGTTCTTTTCAGGACTGAATGAGTTGAACCTTAATAACAGTTAATAACTGTTAAACTATTCTTTACTAAATTGTTCTTTCTGCACATAACTATTCTATTCTGTTCTGTCCTGAACTGTTCGTGTAGCTGAATGATTAATTTGTGTGCTGTGTACTAGTCTCTTGTTCTGTTCTTTAAACAGTTCTGTTCTCTTCTGAACTGTTGCTAATGAACTAAATGATTAAACTCAAAACAAATTTGAATCATCCTGTGCTTTCCTGTTATGAACTGTTCTGTTGAGTGCTGTTTTTTTGTTCTAAATGGACTGTTCTGTGCTGAACTGTTGCTAATGAACTAAATGATTAAACTCAAAACAATGGACTGCTCTGTGCTGAACTGTTCTGTTCCTCACTGGATTGTTCTGAATTGTACCATTACAACTGTTAATGTAAATCACAATGCACTTCTTGCTTTCCTTAACTGTTTAATAATGATCTTTATGTTTTTTTAGTACAACGTAAATTTCCTAAATGAATACTGCTCTTCTGAATAGAATTATACTAGTCTAAATCAAACTCTTTTTTTTTTTTCAACCGCTCTGTCCTCCTCTTTTACTGATTTGTTCTGTATCGCACTGAACTATTTTGCACTTAACTAAATTGTTACCAAAACCATCCTGTGTGCTTCTGTTCTGAACTGTTCTTTACTGAATTATTCTGTTCTATGCTAAAATGAACTGTACTGTACTGCACTTTTCTATTATTTTAAACTGTTCTGGTCCATTCAAAACAAGCCCTGATTAGTTCATTTCAGTTAATCAACAAGATCATCTGTAAATATATTGTGCAAAATGTTGATTAATCTGCTTTGCTAATCTTTTGACAACCCTGCCATATTAACGATATAAAAATGTATGGATTTGGCAGATGCTTTTAAACAATGTAATTGCATTGCATTCTATGTTTATCAGTTCATTCATTCCCTGCATGCAAAAATAGCCAGTGAAACCATATTTAAATCAAATGTAGAAGATATATATTTATCATGGCTTAAAGGCAAGTTTTCTAACCCTTCGTACAGCAATGGATATATAATTGCTTTCGATATCTGATGGGCACAGAACATTTATCACAAAAGCTGATAACACTGAAAAGTTTATTGGTCTAACATGTTTGAAATTTATAGTCACAGTCCAATATATACAAAAATATCTGATTATAAAATACATCCATAATTTTTTTTTTTTACATTTATATACACAACATTGCAATTCCTAAGAGCACCAAATTACAATATAAACTATTTGGATTATAAATCTCAAAAAAGACCCAAAGAGTCCTGGGGCCTCAATCACTCATGCAGTAGAATCTGTCATCTCATGACAAGCCAAAACACGCCGGTTATTGAGATAAGAGGTATTGAAAGAGTTATTTTACAGCCTTCTGAGCCATGAAGATGTAGTGGACAGTTATTGTATGGCTCTAGACACGCTGCATAAGCCATCGCATGGGCCACATAATTCTGTTCTTTGACTCCGTGAAAGAGATGAGCCATAGGGCCTTTTGCGTAGATAGCCACATCTTCCCCTCCATGTGTCTCTGATTCTAAAGGAACAGCCGCTTGTTGCATGTACTCTTCATCAACTACAAATAAAGTAAGATGTGGTATTAGTGTTTGAAAACACAAGAAGTCACAGGTAGTAAACTAATTTAGGCAATACTTACAATAATCCACTTCTGAAACATTTCCTCTTGTTCCGTTTACTTGAGCATATCCTGGTCCATTAGCATACAAGATACTAGTGTATGGAAGATTATCCTCAGCCTTCTTGGGTGCCAGACCTGGGGGGAAAAAAAGCACTGAAACACTGGCCATGCAGTGTAATACTAGTGTAGTAGTGTAATACTTCTATCCATGGACATCCGTTCTATTGCTACCAGAGGTCACCCTTCCATTACATTGAATATGGCACTTCACAAACTGTTACACATCACCCTGGACTACATTTCCCATGCTCCATTGCACTAAATCACAAGCTCACCTGAAACTAATCACACACAGCTGCTACCAATGACACACACTATATGAATCAGTCTCACACCACCATCCAACGCCGAGTATTGTTAGCACATATCACTGCTCACAGTTCTGTCTTTGTTTTGAGCTCCTCTGTCTCAATTAGCGCCTGTTTTTGGATTACCCTTTTGTCTTGTCTTTCTGGATATTGTTTGCCCCTCGCCTGGGCTCTAGCCAGTGTTTGGATTATTTTCTCACCTAGCCCTCTGGATACTGATAGCCGCCGATCTACCATGCCTGCTTTGGATTACTCTCATCTTGCCCTCAATATGCCTGTGTGCCATTGTCTGACCCTTGCCTGTTTTGACCTTGATTAATAATAAAGCTTTGCAAATGAATCCACTCTTCTCCCATCCCTGCCGTAACAATAGTGTATACTCCCAACTTTTCTTTTTTTTTTTGTTGGGGGGGGGGGGGGGTTAATATGGATTTTAAATTAATACAAAAAGCGCTTTTTAAAAGTGTACTTAAGTGTGTTAACAGAGTAGTGAAAGTGTACTCACTTTAAGTACACTTAAGTGGCTTTTATTTTATTCATATTATATTGTCTGCAAATACTTTTTTTTAAAACACACTTTTTAGTTTGAAGTACACTACATGTGCGCATTTAGTACAATGAAACACTTTTTGCAAGGGAAACATCTTGTCTGTCACCTCAAAATGCATGTTTAACATTCTTTTATAAGACTCAATTAGTCAAAGTAAAATGGTTGCAGTTTACTCTTTTACTTTTTTTAATTACTTTCGGTGTCTTGTTCTAGATAATCAAAATAGCTTAACCGGTTAGCACTATGCTAGTAAGTTTGTTAACTGAAGGCTAAAAGCACACACACACTCACACACACACACAAAAGAAATACAGGGAGGATCTACACTACTTCATTATTCACATGGAGCAGCTGATGAGCTGCTTGATGAGTCAATAAGCTGCTGCTCAATATTCAAATACTCATCCAGTATATATGGGGATTATTTCATATATGTTGTATGTGCAACAGCGGTATTCCTTAGATGCTCACAGCAGCTTGTCTGTGGATGTATTGGCTGAAGCAAATACTTGCTCTGCCATTGCAACAGCAGCATAGTGGATCTATACCATGTATATTTACATTCTAAAACTTTCAGATTTCTGATGACAGAAATTACATTCTCATTATTTAATTTCCATTATGTAAAGTAAACTAGTATATACCAAAAATAGGGTTGCCTCTGGGGGTATTTCCACCAAAAGTGAAGACATGGGAATGATCTGCAGTGACAACAGTGAGAGTGTCCAATTCACTGGTCAGCTCAGATGCTCTCTGGATTGCACGGTCAAACATGATGGTTTCGGTCAGAGCAAGCTTGGCAACCCCATCATGGTGTCCATGGTCTATTCTACCTCGTAAAGCACAAAGAAAGACATGTTTCACTATTAGCAGAATATCTTTAAACTGTAACACCAGAGTAAATGTTAAATACTCATCTTCCACAAAGAGAAAAAACCCTTTGGGATTCTTGCTGAGGATTTGAATGGCTTTCTCTGTCATGTCCACAATAGAGGGGTCACGTGTGCGATTCCTGAACACTTCAAACCTCATGTCCTTGGGTTCAAACAGACCTGAATGAGAAATATGAATGAGAACGTCATATCAGCAGACAAATACTGTCAGTAAGTTAATGTGGAAACCTTATAAACTGGCATTACCCATCAGGCGGTCTGTTGTTTTAACATTCACTGCATTAAGCTGCTCCTTGTTCCAGACATACTGCGCATTTCTTCCCTAATAAACAAAACAGATAATCACGTAAAACTGTAAGTGGTCATTTACAAACACAGTTAGTGCCGCAATACACACATTTCTTGGAGATACCTTACGAGATTTCAACCAGACATCAATGAGGTTCTTTTTGTCTTTGCGAGTCCCTTTGCGAGAAGATGAAGAGGGGTATTCTGGATCAGGGGTACCCTTGGGTGTCATGTACATTCGGCCACCGCCAAGAATTACCTAAAATGGAGACATATTTAAAATTTGTGAACTTCCCATTTCAAATATATATTAAAACTTTTAGGTTTCTTGACAGAAATTTCAGTTATTTCAATTATGCTTTTGGCATATACCAAAAATATGCATATTTGGCAAATGACTGCAAAGTCACTTTCCACATTTTCTGGGTTCTAGGAAAGGAAGTTTGTTGGGTAAACCTATAAAGTGGTAAATGTAAACTACAAAAATGTGAATTTGTGAAAATGGTAATGTCACATGCATACGTATTATGTGTTCAGGCTATAGGTTAGTACGCAAATGTGGTGTATTTCTTTAAATCTAAATTCAATAAAAATGAAAATATATTAAATAAAAACTTTGTTAGATTTACGATATTAATAACTGTGGAAATGCATCATCACAGTCACTGAAAAGCGACCATTTTTTGTATTTACTTATGTTATTATTTTGCTGGAAAATCTGCTTTGAACTTCTAGCTTACTAAGCTGAATCATAAGGAATTAGTTAAACAGCAATCAAGCAACTGGTTAATAAAAATAGCTGACTGTGCTACAAGCTAACAACAAAAACTAAATTGGAGTTAGTTTATTATATTTTTATAAATAGAAATATCTCAACTGGGGTGACAATATCAAAATTGAACAGGTAAATTTACACTAAATGCAACAAAAACAGTGTAATTTACATACAAATATATAGGTAACTATTAACTATATTAGCATGCATATTACTAGCTATTGCTTATGGTATTTATAAGGCACATATTAATATCTTATTCTGCATGACCATTTTTACATCCATTAATCTACCCCATAATACCTGACTAACTATTAATAGGCACCAAATTAGGAGTTTATTGAGGCAAAAGTAATTGTTAATAGGTAATAGTGAGAATAGGTTCCCAAACTAAACTGTGACTTATATACACTAGTCAACATTTGAAGTGAATCAAAACCTTTCTACAAAGTTTCATTCTTGTCTTAGGACAACTGAATAATTCATTTTTTTATCCACTTTAAATGTTGATTACAATATAATGTAGTATATTAAATTTAGTACATACAATAGTACACTCTATTATATAAAATACATTTGAAAAACTGGTAGAATTGCACTCAACAGTATGTGCAGTATTTTATTTTTTAAGCTATTTATACTAAATGTAAATCACAATTCGATTTTATTTACACTGTTAAAATGGCAGGATTTTCTGTTAATTATACTACTTATTGTAAATATTGGCTATTATCCGCACCTAAGTATTTTGGTACATTATAAAACAGTATGCAATAATAACATATTGAGCATAAATTATAATTTTAATTCGAGTTATTATATGGATGCAACCTTATTGGGACAATAAATCCCTCCCTAACCCTACCCGATACTTTATTTTCAACTTTTTTATTATTTCCTTCATATTTATTGAAAATAAATGCCTTTCTGATGTATGTTTCTGATGGAGAAAAAGAAAAGTGTGACAAAAGACGCATTCGAACTCGGGTCGATTGCGTCAAAAAGACTGCCACACAAACTTTACCATCTACGCCACTGGAGTTACAGTTAGATCAGCATCTTTTGTAGAGTTGAGTAGCCCAATCACATGTTGATTGGTGTATAGCCACTCTGTATTTTTAATCACATGACATCAAACTGTATGGGTTTTGGCTCACATCAATATCAGTGTTGGTCACCAGCTGTGTGGCGATATCGGTGCAGCCCTGCCGGCGGGCATCGGAGGGCACGTCTGCGTCGCTGTACCAGCTGCGGCTCACCGAGTGGGCGTACGCGGCAGCGGGCGATGCATGCTGCACTCTGGTGGTGGTCACGATGCCGACAGACTTTCCTGGATATATGCACACACAAACATGCATCGTCACATTTATACCGCATGATCACGAAAATGGAACATTCTTCAGAATAGTGTCTTTTGTGCTCAACAGAAGAAAATAATTCATATAGATTTGAAACAACCCGATAGAATTTTATTTTTTTTAGTGAACTGTCCCTTTAAGAGGAACAGCCGCAACAGGAAAAACATCGGTTGCATGTCTGTAAGTGCAAAAACGAGTCTAAATGGAAAATACCTTGTTCTTTGGCACGATGTAACACTGAGAAAACCTCGTTGCCGAATGTGGTGTTGCACGCATAGGCCACTGCTTTAGCGCTCAAACCCACCGTCTTGGCGTTAGCCTTCACACCGCAGTGGTAGGCCGTAGCTGTGCTAGCGCTGTCCGCCACCTGTCTGTCAACACTGTACGTCTGTTTGGAAACACATCAACTCGGTACATCAAATACTTATAGTTCTGTTGTTCAAAACATAGCTTATGGGTCGTATAATGAGTAGGTAAACAATTTCATGAGACCCTAATCTGACCTGTGATACTTCACATGTGTAATCAGCTTTCCCTCGTCCTCATGTTCTCCAGGATCAGAGGTTGCAGTGCTATCTAAACCTATCAGGAATGCATAATCTGCAGTCAACCGATAACTTTTCATATCTTAAACTGTGCATATGCTGCTGTCAACACAGTATATGAAAGACCATTTTTGCCACAGAAGAAAAAAGTCCTGCTTTGGTTTATTACAATAGACTTTATAATAGAAATTTACATTATGAGATACTTAGTTGCAATTATGAGATAAGAAGGAGAAATGATAATAAAAATACAATTCAAGTCAAATTATGAAAAAACGTTAAAAGTACGAGTCATAATCATGATAGTAAAAGTAAAATCTACAAAATGAAAAAAAATTAGGACAACAGTCAAAAGTATGAGAGTTGTTATTATGACAGAGTAAAAAGCTGTGATAAAATTAAAACATAAGTCAAAATATGACCAAAAGTTAACAGTAAAAATACGAGTCACAATATGACTTAGAAGTAGAAATGATGATAAAAATAAATTATAACGAATCAACGAGAGTCACAGTTATCACATAATCATTCAAAATGTATGTAATGAGAACAGTTGGCATACAACTAATAATTATGACATAAATACAAAAATTATCAGAATAAAAGTAAAAGTTATGATTTTTCTCTTATTTAATAATTAAGAATTCCAATATTTTTTGTTTTCATCACATAACTAGGACTTATTATCTCCTCATCTTTCATGTAATAATTATGATTTACCAATGACAATGGTGATTTTTATTTAATTGTATTTCTTTTATATGCAGAAACATTGGCTCAACCAATGCACACAGAAATAATCCTATGTATTTTATTAGAATAAAATTGTACATTATATTTTTCTATTATAATAAAAATAATAATAGTAATATAAACTATATATAGACATATAAAATATACTAAGATATATATTAAAATATACATTTATATAAATTAATATAACTATAATTTTTTTTTTCATTTAAATAGGGTGTCAGAACCCCCCCCCCCCCCAACCAACCCTTAATTCTATGAATTAATTCTGTATTAATTGATATGAAACTGACACTGATGTGTACAGTGGTAGGAAAATAAGTAGATAGGTGTTGAATGTTTCTGTTTTTCAGGCTTTCACACCCAGTTCAGCAAGAGTGGAAACTCTAAATGTAATCTGTAATGTAACACACATGCGCCTCACATTGCCATTTCTGTGACATCCCAAACCTGCCTCCATATAATTGCACAACTAGATTGCTAAGAATTATCTTTGGATGATTAAAGAGAAGCGTCAGACCTTGGACAGGGCGACGTATGGAAACGTATCCATGGTCAAATGCGTCTCCTCCCCTGACTGTCCCTCCATCTGACCTCTCAGTATCCGGGCGGCTGACACCGTCGACACTCCCATCCCTGACAGATGGACAGAGAAACATCACAGCCTGGCCCTGAACACACACCGCTCATCAACTCCACACGAGACGAAGAACAAGGCTCATATACAGTCAACCCATCGTTATCACAAGACTAGGCCGACAGGGGGATCAGCAACTCAATATACAACTCAATAACAGACATGAAGTATAAAACCTTGTTATAACATATATGAGATGAATGAGAGCACGATGAATAATATTGCATAATGTGTTTAATGTGCACTTCAAATCTTAGGAAACTGGTATATTTTAAGTCAATACGTTTTTATAAAATATGCTTTAAAATTAGACTTATTTTAATGTTTTGACTAAAATACTAAAGCACATGTAAAGTACTTGAATATAATTCAGATTTAAAGATAATATATTTTAAATGTGCTGTAGTATATGAACAGCACTCTAAAGTTCAGCTAATTTGATTTAATATACATTTAAACTGTAGCACATTTTGGTTAAATTACAATGGAAATGCAGTTAAGTGTTAGCAAACACTACTTTATTCTTTGATAGAATATTGTTACTGTAATAATTACCATAAAGTATACTTTAAAGAGAAACTAGAAGACAAAATAGTGCTTATGAATGCTTATAGTGAAACACATTTGTATACAGCTATGGAAAAAATATGGAAGAGACCACTTGAAAATGGTCAGTTTCTCTGGATAAGCTAAGTATGAGTTTGAGTAAAATGATGATATTTGTTTTATTCTATAAAAAGTCTGAGAACATTTCTTCCAAATTGCAAATAAAAACATTCTCATTTAGAACCTCGTTGTTGTCATTTTGTAGAAAATGTGTCAAACTAACAAATGTTTTTACTTGTTGTGATTAAAAAATTGAGGGGTTGTTTCACCAAATATTGATTTCTTAACTCCTTTCAAGTTAAAACATTTGTTTCGCATTGTCTTAAAAAATAATAAAACGTGTGATGTTTATCAGACGTGTTTATATTCATTATCAGACAAAATGATACCAATGTTTTAACTTAATGACAGTTAAGAAATCAATATTTGGCATCTTATTTTGAGCACTTTGATAATTTTATGAAAAACAAACAAACAAACAAAAAAACAAGAGCTCTAAATGACAACATTATTTAAAATTTAAAGACACTTAGAGGCTTTTTTCTGGGCAGAAAATTAATGATATTTGGTCAAAATAACAAATGCTTTCATTTGTTGTGATTAAAAAATCATAGTTATTCCCCCAAATATTGATTTCTTAACTCTTTTGAAGTTAAAACATTTATTTTGTGTCGTCTTAAAAAATAATATAAACCAGTGATGTTTTCAGACATGTTTATATTCATTATCAAACAACACAATACGAATATTTTAACTTCAGAAGTGTTAAGAAATCAACATTAAGCATCTTATTTTAACCTCTTTGATAGTTGTATGCACATTTTTTAAAATAAATAAATAAAATAAACTCTGAATGACAAAATGATTTAAGATTTAAAGGCATATAGAGTTTCTTTTTTTTATTATTATTTTATTTTATTTATTTTTGCAGAAAATGAATGTAATTTGTTCAAAATAACAAATGCTTTCATTTGCTGTGATAACAATAAAAATAAATCCAAAATATTGCATTCCAAAATAAATATAAAACATATTTCATTAATAAAATCTTTTTGAATATGACCATTTTGAAAACATTTTTTTTTTTAAAAGAAGCTAAATTCTAAATTAAAACTTTTTTATTTAAAATTTGGAAGAAATGTCAGCAGTAGATTACAGAATTCAACAAAAACAATGTTTTGTGTAATTACTGTGTAAATCATAAATCCATAGATTGTCTCTTTTTTCTATTTGTCTATAGCGTGTAGTTTCATGCACTGACCAGCAGTGTTTGTTGGGGTCTTTAACTCACCGTCTCCAAGGAAGAGGACGATGTTTTTGGTGCGATGCGCTCGCAGTGGCAGCGTGAGGGCCGTCTGAAGCGTGCGTCTGGCCTGATGGTTCCAGTACGCCGGTTCCTTCTCCCATTCAGCTAGCAAAACAAACACCACGCCATAAACAACCTGTCCTTCTCACAGATAACTCTTCTGCCAGCCTGCCCTGACACGACTTTCCCAGACTTTCCACAAAGCAGTGTTAAACTGCACTACAGTTCGCTCTGTGCTAATTTTAGAGATGTGGACAATGGGAGCGCTGTGTCCTTACCCACGGGCTCCAGACTGGTGCTCAGAAGGAGGTGGGCCAGGAGGAGCAGCACGCCGGGGGCCCGGCTGTAAAACAAACACATCCCGAGCTGCAGAGACTTCAGAGCACACCTCGACGCTGGGAAGGAGTGTCTCCTCAAACCTCCAGCCCCTGCTTTTTAAACCCGGGGCCCCTGACAGCTCATAGGCTCGTGCTGACGGTGGCCAGGAAACCCCTCGACTTCTTTTCCTTTTGTTTTAAGCCGAGCGCTCTTCCTTTTTGCTTTTCTTGCTCTCTGTTCCCGGCTCTCCCGAGAGCTGCTCTTGGAAGCCCAGTGCCGTCTTTGATGTGGCCAGCTGTGCTAATGTGTGCTTTTCATGCAACGGTTAAAAAGCGGCGCTCGAGATGTATTGCTTTTTGGTTCTTGTTATGACTTTGAAAATGAATCCAGCATGTGCGAAACACTGGGCTTTCTAGTTCTTGCAAGGTTTCGTACAAGTGTGGAAGATACAAACTGCCATGAAATGATAAAATCGTGCTTTTTGTGCACTTGTGGTGTACATCACATCTTCTATAAAAGTAAATTTGCATATATTTTAATATATAATATGAATGGAAACAAAAGGTCACTTAGGTGCACTTAAGTAGACTTTTAAAAAGTGCACTAATGTCAAAAACATTGTTTTAATAATGTTTTGTTGTTGCTTTAAAGAAGTTACATACAAAATTGACATACCAAAATGCACACACACACACACATAGAAATATGTAAATACGTAAATGCATTTAATATAAATGTTAACTATTTTTTGTTGTTTAGGTATGCATGTAGGTTGTAAAATAGATCCATGCCTTTAAATTCTGACCGAAGAAGAATTTTAAGTTATTTGCATATGAAACAATGAAAGATGAAGAGAATTTACAGAGCGGAGTGTGTCCCAAACAAGTCAAGACGAGGATAAACCTGTTATTAAAGGATGTGCAGGCAAGCAGCGTTTAGTAGTTTGTGGTTCCATTGCAACGTCCCATGAAGATGTTATTATAGAAATCTCCTGATATATGTGTGTATATCAGCTATTTTACAACAGCTTCATGTGTGGCTTCATCTAATATGTTAATATTACTAAGTTCTTTTTATTTAATTAGTTAATTTTAGATGGTTGCCATATATAAAGTCCTTTTGCATTAAATCAAATTTACACAAACTATTAATTTTGTTTATAATTGTTTATAAACACTATTTATAATAATAATAATAATAATAATAATAATAATAATAATAATAATAATAAGGGTATTTGTAATTTTTATTCAATTTTAGATCTATAGCTCTATTCTGTTTTATCTATTTATTTATTTTTTTGTAGATGGACAGCACTGTTTTTTTAAATGCAATTTTTTTATCTATCTATCTATCTATCTATCTATCTATCTATCTATCTATCTATATATATATATATATATATATATATATATATATATATAAAATAAACATTATTTGTAATTTTTTTTATTAGTTAGTTTTTATTTGTATTTTCTTTTTATTATTTAATGTGAAGGTGATTTTAGAATGTAGCCATAAAATTCAAAATAAAAACAAATCATTATAACAATTTTTACGCACATCTATTCCTTTCCGCTAAAACTTTTCATTTTTATTGCACTTCTGATTAACTTTTCTCTCTCTTTTTAAGGATATTTACATATTTTTACTTGCAATCAAGACAAATATACTGAAGATTGTTATGATTATTATTTTTATGCAGTGTAGGAGTTTGGTCACACTCCCCGCCCATGATTATTATTATTATTATATGTAACTACTTATAGAACAATACGTTTTTGTTGTTGTTGTTGTTTTGTTAGTTTTTTACTGTGGTCACCATTGCTTTAAGACAACACTGATTCCCTAAGTCCATGCCCTACAGTGATTTTACTATAGTAATTACCGGTTTGCTGACTAACCCGGCACCCTTGGATTGTTTTGTGGGAAATAAACGCAAGCAGCATTTTTCTTCAGTGAGGTCGTGGAGAATTAATGTTGTAAAAATAGAGAGAGAGACAGAGAAAAAGAGGAGAGACCACAGTATGAAGGAGTCCAGGAAGGTTTCTGGACTTTAAATCCAGAAAGGCTCAGCGCTCGCTGTTAATGAGGCTTAAAGAGCATCTCATCTATATCCCATGGACAAGATGTTAAACAGCACTGCGGACGCCATGCTCATTTGTGGCAAATCAAGCAGCTAATAAAAGCGGAAATATGCAGCGAGGCCTCACATGATGTGACCACACTGCACGTACCAAAATATGAGCGGGGAAACTGGGTCCTCGGCTAGCTGACACACGTCAGCCCATTGTTATGGTAGGCAGCGCTCTCCAGGGCTGAACTTGAGATTAGACTAATAATGAGTTTGCGGTAAGACTTAAACCAGCTCAAGCTCAGTTTTTAGCTGTAGTTTCCATTCTCCGTCTGAGATTTTTTTCCATAGCCCTTACTATGGAAGTGATATTATCCAAACCAAACAGACTACAGCTGTTTTGGATATGAAAACTGTAGTGAATGCAGTGTTTTGGAAGTAACAATCTCATTCACTGTTGCACTACTATGTTTACTGTTATGTAATGACATGACTTTATTTATTTCAATATGTTTGTACACACACACACACACAAATTTTGTACAAATAGATTTTTAAAAAGTTGACACAAAGCAGAAAGAATAAGTAAAAGTACAGTTTTTATGGATAAAGTTTCCGTAATTTTCCTCAGTTTCACACGTGACCCTAAAATATGTCTGATCTATTCAGCCATCATCTCGAAAATAACAATAAGAGACAAGAGCATGAATCCATGTGTATAATCAAAATGATCTATAGCCATACATGACATCATGACATTTATGTGAACTGAAATGTTAGAATAGCAATGGAAGTAGGTTTCCAGTAAACAAGAACCTCTTTACATCTGGTAGAGCATTTTGTGAGGGAAAATGATCAGAACACAGTTAAAGTAATACCATCAACTCCATAGACCAATGCATGGAGTTTCCAGAGCCGAAATGAACAGATATGACTATCACTTTGTAGAATTATTGTGGTGTTCAGTTTATTGAGACAACTACACTCTTAAAAATAATGCTCCTTATTGGCATCTATCAACCTTTTCAATGCTTAAAAGGTTCTTTATACCGGAAAAAGGGTCTTTAAAATGTTTAAATGTTTAATGTTTAAATAAAAATGTTATTTTAAGAACTGTTTATTGAAAGGAGGTCCAAAAATGGTTCTTCTACAGCGTTGCTGTGAAAGCATCCTTTTAGAACCTTTATTTTTACAAGAATATTCTGAAGAATGCTGGGAACCAAACAGTAGCCATTGATTTTCATAGTGTTTTTTTATCTTAATATGGAAGTCATGGGCTACTGTTGACTGTTTTTTTTTTTTTTTTTTTTTTTTTTGCTATTATTCTATTGGGGTAAACTGTCTCTTTAAGAAACATGTCTGATAGGTGTCTGGCGGATGTGTTTCTAAACCAGTCTAATTAAACAACTTTTCTAAGGCATCCCAGTGACCCAGTCATTTCTGAAGATAAGTTCATGGGTTCATTCATGTTTAAGCATAAAAAAAGTGTAATACTGTTTTAAACTGTTGTAGTTCCCCCCCCCAAAAAATGCAAAAAGTTTTCTGTTTTATTTAATTGCAATTTTGTTTTTGTTTTTCTGAGCAAAAAATAAATATCATACATTTTGCCCTGATTTACAGAAGACACCCAGTAAAATGTCATTCAGTGTAACAAGCCTGTCAGGCATATTTACAACAAAAATCAATTCATGACATATTAAAAGACTAATTACTTTCACCCCAAATACTAATGAATTGTAATTTTACATTTTTAACATTTGCCGCTATCCTAGGTTTTGCCCATTTGTCAGTAAGACTTTTTTACTAATTTAAAACACAATAAAATTTTGTATGCTCCATTATTATTTTAGATATTTTAATATGTGCACGTCAGAATAAGCATGTTGTTTGAATTTTTGCATAAAGATTGTGTTACACTGAATGGCAATGTAACATTATTTCAACCAAATTTTGACATTTTATTCTCCAAAACTTATTTGAAACCTTAAAAGTAGGAATTTTACTTACATTTAATGTGCTTTCTATGGACACAAAATCACTTTTGTACATTTCTTTTGATGCGGACATCTTAACGTCTTTGACCCTCATGCATAATGTAATACTGAAAATACAGTACTCAAATTGTCTCTTAATGTTAGATTCAAATGCATTGGAGATTCAGTTTAGACTGTACAAACACAGAGACAGGTTAGCATTAGCATAAAGCAGCAGTTTTATTTCCCAGTAACATTCACACTGCCTGTTGTGTCCCATCCTCTACAAAACACCAAACAATAGCTGGCAGACTTGCTAACCTCGAAAGAGCGCCAGAGCAATAACTGACTGACGCAGAATAGTTTTGTTAGCCCCCAGGGCATTCCTTTTCATGCAAAGAAGAAAAAAAGGCCCCACTGCATTAAAAAAAAAATCCTGAACGTCCAAACGTATTAATGTAAAGCATCTCTCAGCTCTTTCAGACTGAGGCAACATCTGTGTTTAGTTTTGAAAAGCAGTCTTTGGAAATTGGCATGGTCTTGTCCATATTACATATAAAGATTTGAGAACAGTCATATTTTAGTCTTAGAGGTTATTTAATGGTTTATGATCTGGTTTACTTACAATATTTCCATGTTTGAATCCAGATTGTAGTGAAATTTAGTAAAACACCTACCAAAGTATGTTCCAAATAAAAGGCGACAAGAAATGCAGTCAGGTCAATAACATGAGTGTCCGCTGTAATACAAAGGATAATTAGTTTCAAACACATGTATCAAGTTTTGAGAAATGTACCCTTTGTGTTCATGTTGGTTTCATATGTTTTTGAAAACCTTTTGTACCATTTTAAAGGGGGGGTGAAATGCTATTTCATGCATACTGAGTTTTTTACACTGTTAAAGTGTTGGATTCCCATGCTAAACATGGACAAAGTTTCAAAAATTAAGTTGTACGTTTGAAGGAGTATTTCTGTTCCAAAAATACTCCTTCCGGTTTGTCACAAGTTTGGGAAAGTTTTTTTCGAGTATGGCTCTGTGTGACGTTAGATGGAGCGGAATTTCCTTATATGGGTCCTGAGGGCACGTCTGCCAGAAGAGCGCACGCTCCCGTATAGCAGAGCAGAGACATTCACTCATCAGAGCGAGAGACCGAAATGTCACAAAAGAAGTGTGTTTTTGATTGCCAGGGCAAGACAACCCTGCACAGATTACCAAAAAAAAAAAAAAAAAAACAGCATTAAGGGACCAGTGGATGGAGTTTATTTTTACAGAGCATCAACGGAGTTGTGCAAGTGTTTTTGTTTGTTCCCTGCATTTCGAAAATGCTTGTTTTACAAACAAGGCCCAGTTTGACGCCGGATTTGCACATCGTTAATTTCTTAAGGATAATGCAGTCCCAACGAAAAAGGGTCACCATCGTGTGTTGGAACCGCAGGTGGTGAGTAAAACTGCTTCAAATATCTCTGTGTTGTTAACTTAGCTGTCTGCGTGTAAGCACATCAAGTAAACAACATGCGATGTTGTCATCAAACTGCATGAGTAAAACTGCTTCAAATATCTCTGTGTTGTTAACTTAGCTATCGGCGCGTAAGCACATCAAGTAAACAACATGCGATGTTGTCATCAAACTGCACTTTCCACATGTATAGCTAAAAAAAATTAAAAAAAAAGACGACAAAGTGGAACTTAGTCATTTTCCAAAACCGCTAAGCAAATATATACAGTTCCAGTACATACCACATAGAGACGCTGTTGTTGCTGCTGCTCTTGTTAAATTTCAGCCTCTGGATCTGATTCTGGATCATTAATATACGCTGAATCTGACTGTTTGTTTTGGTTGGTTTTTTCCTCACGGTAATGTAACAGCTTCCAAACGCTATCAAAGCAAAAGCCTACTGGCGCTCGTGATTCTTTAGCTCCGCCCACACGTCACGCCTACAGACGCTCGTGTTTTTCCGGGAAAAATCGGTACAGACTATCTTTCTTTTATGAATATAATAAAACTAAAGACTTTTTGGAGTTATGAAGGATGCAGTACTACTCTATAGGTACTCAAGATTAACAGGATATTGAGTGAAAACGAGCATTTCACCCCCCCTTTAAAGAAAAGTCTACTCTAAGAATGTAATGTTGTAACAATGTGGTTGTGAAACACACATGATGATGAGGATGAAGATCAAATGACATTAATCTGAACAGGGTAAATCCACCTACGAGCAAACAAGACCCAACAGTGAAACTCTTGATCAGTGCACAGCTGAAACTACAGAGTGTCCTTAACAACAAACTAAGGGAAAACTGTACTGACTGAAAACTAAGTCCATGTGTTGTGAGAGTGTGATAGACGCCCCCTTCCAGAAGGCATGTCCTTGCCCCATGGTGACAAGGAGGCAAGTAAAAAGGGGAGATGATGAAGGGATGGCACACAAAGTTTGAGGGATGCAGGAGGAAGCTCTGGAGGAGAATGGGCAACCAGGAGGAGGCAGAACTGGGTGGTAATGGAGGTGGCAACCGTTGGATAACCTTGAACAGAGGCAAGCGGAAGATGACCCAGACCGCAGCCAAGACAGCCGGTGTCACTGGAGGGAGAAACCATGATGGTGGAGGTGATAATGCCACAGCCACGACTCCCCTAAATGGAAGTGGGGATCTTGAGGGGCGAGCTAGAGCAAACTAGGGAAGAAGCGGAGCCTGAGGGAGGCCAGACTGAGCCGAAGCCAGTGGGTGGAGAGCAAAGGAGTAGATGACCCACAATTCTGCAGTGGTGGAGTGTCGAAATCTGACCCAGGTGCACAGACAAACCAAGGTCCACACTGGAATTGAGAGAGAAGCTCTGACGCAGGATCTGGGGCAACAGGTTGAGGTGGTAGAAAGCACCTTGAGGCCGGAGGTGGAAACTATTGCTATATATGGGAGTTTCTGCTAAATTGACATGTTTCCATTGAGCACATTTCCAATTTGAGCAATGTAAAGGTTTATGGAGACACAGCTATTGTCTTACAGCACTGAGATTAATCCCCCACTCTTAATGACGGGAGGGTGGGCAAGGCTCAACTCCATTCCCTCAAACTCTGATTGCACTCCCTCTGCGGCTGGAGGAGCAGTCGGTACTCACACCTGGTAAGGCCCCCAATGTGGCTAGATCCCAAAACAATTAAATATTGTTTTGGGTTGTAAAATATTGCCACAAATGAGGAAAATAAATTAGTTGTGTGAATCTTTTTTTCTCTCTGCATGTTGGTGTTTTGATGTTGGATGTAATAATGAACATAGCATTTGTCATTTACTCCGATACCTGAGCCACTGAAGACGCAGACAATTGCTTTTGTTTTTGAAGGAATGCATCTAAACCTAAATTTGTCTCTATTCACACAAATCATTTGTGATCCAGCCATCCCTTTAGAAGAAGAGGATGTAAGTTTTTTTTTTTTTTTATTATGAATCTTTGCAAATTTCTTTTCCTAATAATGTGCTAGTTAGCAAGTTCCGCAGCTAAATGCGGTTAAAGTAAACAGTCTCTTGAGAATGGCTCCTCCCCCCATGGAAGAGAGGGGCAGGGTGAGCAGAGCTCATTAGCATTTAAAGAGACATGCAACAAAAGAGTAACTGTGTGCAGAGCTGTTTTTGGCATGGTAAAAAGGGTGTTGTTTTACACTAACACTGAGAAATTTTTAAACAAAGTATGTTATAGCCTTTTAATGAAAGTGGTCATATGATGCGATTTAGAACCAAAGACTTAAACTACTTCAGTCTGTGTGCATTGAATTTATTTAATACACAAGTTTCACAATTTGAGTTGAATTACTGAAAAAAAGTAACTTTTCCATGACGTTCTAATTTATTGAGATGCACCTCTATGTGAAAATATTTGCGTAATGCCGTCTAAATGTTCACGCAAGGAAAAAAGGCGTGGTTTCAGTAAACGCAGTTAGTGTTGAAGCAGTCATGTCAGGCAGATGTGTGTGTATCTAGGCGAAAGCAAAAACACTTTATTTGGCCTTGTAATGTTATGCAATGTTATGTTCTTTCACTACGTTATGTTCATACTATGAGAAACATAGTGAAGTACAAAGTTCTGGCAAGAAACTCTGATGGCACAGTTCAATAGGTCTAACTCAATCTGACGTAATGACATCATCACATGGCACAGCTGATTGGTTCTCTCCTGTATTGATAGCCAATGAGCTTGCAGCTCAACATTCAAATTTTGGACTGGAGCTTGACGTAGCAGTGCAGCTGGCTTCAGAAACCCTCCACCTTCCCCAGCTCCACCTGTATAGATCTACTACAAGGTGAATCATGTATGCTATGGGGTTATTTCATGTATGTTATATTCACAGCAGCAATATTTCTTACATGCACAAAGCAGCATGTTGTAAATGTATTGGCTGTAGCAAGTCTCGGAGCTGTCATGACAGAAATATCTCTCTCTCTCTCTTACCTTATATTATAATTATTGCATAGGTTTAATTTTTTTTGTGTGTGTGAGAATAATAATAATAAAAAGAATAACAATAAAAAAAAATATAAAAATTAAAAAAAAAGTATGTTTTCCTCTTTTTTTCACTGTGAGCCTGTACCTTTTGGGCTCTGACTTTTGGGAATCTCATTTTGGGAATGACTAGTGATGTGTGCAAAGTAAAATAGGTTCCCTTTTTAAACTCATGTTGATTTTGACTTACTTTTGTTAACAGTACCTTTTATACTTCTGTTTATAGATAAAATTAACACAATAAGTCTAACATTCTGCTATATTTGAGGTTTGTGGCTTCCATTGAGAAGGCACCACCTTTAACTCTGTTGGCCGTCTCTACAGCTGCCCAAAATGCCACCCATCAGGCTTGAGTGTTTGGTTTCTGTGCAGTCAAACAGTGACCACAGCATGAATCAAGTGCCTGAGTACTAAAGCCTTGGGGTCAGGCGCATGTTTATTTCCATAAGCAGCCATGCTGGAGTCAGGAAGGCAAACTTCAGACTCAGACTGCATCCACAAACATTCTTCGTAGGGAGCCCTCTGTCCTACAGGTGTTACCCAGACATGGGCCATCAAAATAAAGCCAAGGCACTATGCTAAATATACATGAATGTGCAAATGCAGACAGTTGAACCAGTTCCATGGCATAATTATGGATATAAACATAATGCTACTTTAGTGGAATAAAACACAGTGATTGTTTGTTTCCATTGACTTTTGTGACTATGATTTTGCAAGGTAGAACATGTTCCTGGATCTTTTGCTTTGCTTCTGTAACAACAATATTGCACTTAAATGCCCTTCACGTGTACAATGACTAATATATATATATATATATATATATATATATATATATATATATATATATATATATACATAGTTCGTGATGTTTCTAATTCCTGAATTAAAATGAATTTTGATTGTAGATTGTAGAATTTTAGATTGTTTTTACAGAAAATGTTTTGAAAATAGTGATACAACTATCCTGAAGTAATATTATTAATAAAAAAGACTAATTAAAATGTTCATTTAATTATTCAGAGGGAAACCTTATTACAGTTTTTCTCAGTCACTTTGGTGCATTTCTCAAATCAGAAAATGAAATTCTCAAAACTACTTGCACAACCTCCACATCTTCTAGTAATTTATACACATCATAAAACCAGTTTCTCATTCTTTTGAACAAGTTGCGATTGCTTTTGTACATTCATGCAATTGATAATGCACATTTATCTGCAGTTTCCTACATTATCAGTTGCTAATGTCATGTCGCTCAAAGTGTATTATACAGTTTTCTCTGCAATAGTCTTACCCCTCAAAACATCTAGCCTTTAGTTCATCGTATAAATGGTTAATCTAGTTTTCATAAACTGCCAAACACATTTTTTTTTACACATTATTATTAGACTTTTTTTTAATTAGGCATGAATTGTGCAAGTGAATCTTGACCAATGAAGAGAATGTAGATGATAAACCAATGATAACCCATTTCTCTGAAATAGCTCAAAGGTTCATCTCATGAATCTTCAGTTGGAAAGCTCATACTGTATAGACAGAGGACAACACAAGAGTTACACATTCTGACAGTGGACTTATTTTCATCTTTGTGCCCATATTTCTTTTTCCTTTGTCTGGCTCGTGAGGGTCCCAGAATTTCATTCGGTGCACCACCGGAGGTGTCCCAGCCAGCCCCTAAGCCTTCCAAAAAGACGATAAAGCTCTTTTTCAGGAGATGGGGAGAGGGTCAAAGTGGAGAATCCTTTGTTCCATTTTGTTTCTGGACTAGCGGTATCCACATTCTTGAAAAAAGAGCAGTTTACATTTCCTCCGGGTTATCAGGCACCTGGGTTGTCAGTGAGTGATGCACTGTCTCCTCAGTCTCACCCACATTACGCCGTCCACATTCTGGGGGAGCTCAATCTTGCAGCTGACATGCTCTCACATCAGCTCATGTTCCCCGGAGAATGGCGACTATATCCTGAAATGATCTGGCTTATCTGGAGTCAATTCAGGGAAGCCCAGGTAGACCTGTTTGCTTCCCATGAGTCCTTCTACTGCCAGCTGTATTACTCCCTGACCGAGGCCCCCTCGGCACATATGCACTGGCACACAGCTGGCCTCAGGCTCTACACAAGTATGCTTTTTCCATAGTGAGCCTTCTTGCACAGACACTGTGCAACATCAGGGAGGATGAGGAACAGGTCTTGCTGGTTGCACCTTACTGGCCCACCTGGACCTGTTTATCAGAACTCCTTACGACAGCCCCTCCATGGCGCATCCCTTTGAGGAAGGACCTCATTACTCAGGGGCTCGGCACCATATGGCAACCACGTCCAGATCTCTGGGACCTCCATGTGTGGCCCCTGATGGGACAGCAGCTCTTTGTCTGCTACGGAAGTCATTAGAGAGGGAAGGTTGTCTCCAAGCAGAGGTTGGCCCACTGCATAGTGGATGCCATCGGCTTGGCCTACCAATCCCAATGCGAGCCATGCCCCCTGGGGGTGAGGGCTCACTCCACACAGATTATTGCCTCCTCCTATGCATTGGTGCAGTGCACCTCTCTGGCAGACATCTGTAGAGCTGTGGGCTGAATGGCCATTTCCTCTGAATGTCAGAGCAGGGCTCCCAAGTCAACCCCCATGTCGTCACGACATAACGTCTCCATTCCCTCCATCAGGCTTCTTTATTCTTTATTTGTGATTATGCTAAATTTCCACACCCATCACCTCCGTAACTGCGCTCTCGCAAAACTGGACCTAAGAGGCATAAGGCAAATCATCTGCTTTGGTTAATAAACATAATCGTCTTCTTAGCAGAGTAGGCAGGCAGAATGGTCTTGGAAGAAAAAGAAACTACTGGTCTCATCAGATTTTAGGAGTTTCACTTCTTAGGTATCAGAAAGCTGTGAAGGAAGCCAAAGCCGCCCTATTTTTTTACATTAACAACACTTAAATTCCCACATTCCCACACACAAAAACACACACACACACACATACACAATTTTCCAAATCATAATAGTTTTTTTTTTATCCAAATTTCACTATACCTCAATCTACAGAGTGCTGTGAAAAGTTTTTAAAATAAATGTTTTTCATTAGAAAACGTGACTAAGAAAGGTAGGGGTGTTCTCTTTTAGCTTAGTTTCATCTACTTGAAATATTTAGCTTCCATTTGGGATGTTTTGCCCTCAGGTTTGCTTGGTGATATTTTATTGGACTGAGTATTACATCAATTGTGAACTGGAATCTTTCTATAGGTATTTTTTATCATGTCTTAAGCGAGTGGTTGTTCAGCCTCTAAAATGTCTGCTTTAGATCCTCTGGATTTCATGGGTTGGGGAATTCTCTTCATCCATAGTTTCTATTTGACTGTGGTGTTCCCCAGGGTTCGATTTTGGGGCCTAGCCTCTTTTCTTAATTCCTCCCCTGAGGTCTTGTTCTTTGTTTTTGTTTTTGTTTTTCTTGTAAAGAGGAAGACGAAGAAACAAGAAAAAAAAATCTTGGTATGTTGTATTATCTTTATGTTGAGCATATTCAGATTTACTTGCCAATTAATCCTGGATGACCAACTTCTCATTCAGCTTTGTTATTATGTTCTAAATGTATTCTTGGAAAATGCTAACTTTAGCCTAATAGCAAATGTTCCACCCTTCCTGCAAATCGCTGTCCAAAGCCAGGCCCCCTTGAACCCATAAAAGCACACAGACCAGACAATTAGAGACAACATTACAAGAATACATTATGTGCCATTCACCATTGAGAAAACTTTATAGTACAGTTAATGAAGTACTGCAGTAACAAGAAGGAAGATCAGGTTCTTGATGTTTGCCTGCCATTCTTGCTGTCTGGATATGTGAACGCTCTGATGATGTATCCTGTCTTCGCGAACCGCGTGTGCAGAGGTATGTAAATACATATGTTGACTGGCAGGTTGGAAAGTCAATCACAATCATTTCTTGGTCCTACATCTTCCACAGAATATATAAATACATATAAATACATTAGACCATTTAACTTAATGATTGCTATCAGGATGTGAAGATACTTTCAACCAGGATAAGGTTTTTTTTGGTACATTTCTCAGATCAGAATTGAAATTCTCAAAACTACCTGTTAAATTATCACATCATTGTGTCACTTGTGCACATCAAAAAAAAAGCAGTTTCTCATTTATTTGAACAAGTTGCAAATGCTTTGGTGCATCCATGGAAATGATTATTTCTCTGTTGTTTCCTACATTATCAGTTGCTTATGTCATGTCGATCAAAATGTATTGTATTGGGTCTCTGTTGAATAGTCTCACCCCCCACAACATTTAGGCACAAGCTCATAGCATAAGTCTTTACATGCAAAATGGTTGAACAAGTTATCATAATATGTCAAGTATATATATATTCTATACTTGGAAGAACAACTGTGTCCTCAATTATTCAGACTTTTCGTCGACAGAATAGGTATGTAATCTAACAATAGGCATTGTACACTGTACTTTCATTACTAATTTTTTTTCCCACATAGGACTGCAAGACAAATTCACAGGGGTGGCAGAGGGCCCATTTTCACACGTGAACAGGAGGAGGCCATTTGCACCATGGTAATAGAAAACAATGCAATAAGACTAAGGGAGACAAAAAGTGCCATTATAGAGGACAACAACATCTTTCAAAACATCCAAACAGTCAGCATCTCAACCCTTGATAGGGTGCTGAAAAGACACCAAATGAATATGAAGCAGCTCTACACTGTTCCGTTTGAAAGAAATGATGAAAGAGTGAAGGAGCTGCGTTACCAATATGTACAGGTAAAACATGTAGCAACTGTACCTCAGAGTAAACCGTACAACACTGTATAGTGATATACAGTACAGTAAGTGTGAACTTGACACATTGCATCTTCTTTTCTACAGCCATAGCAAATATGTGCTGTATACATTTGATGTAACTGTATCTTGGCCAAAATGAAAATACATGTAATTCATAAAACTCATTTTGTGTCTTCTGGATATAGCGAATAATGGAACTGGAAGCAAGCGAACCACCGCACAGCTTCCTCTACATGGATGAAGCTGGCTTCAACCTAACAAAACGTAGAAGGTGTGGTTGAAATATCATCGGCCACAGAGCTACAGTTGATGTGCCAGGCAAACGGGGCGGAAACATACCCATGGGTTGTGCAATCTCTGAGAATGGTGTGCTAACGCATATTCCCATTATTGGGCCATACAGAGCGTCTTGTCACCTTTTTAGACACTCTCTACAGGGATCTCATCCCTGAACAAGGAAGGGGTCAGATTGGAGATGACCTGCCAAAGTGATTGTTTGGGACAATGTCAGTTTCCATCATTCCAACATCATCAGGCAATGGTTTGCTGCCCATGACAGGATGCTGATGGAGTTCCTCCCACGTTCCCACCCTATTCTCCATTCCTTAACCCCATTGAGGAATTGTTCTCAGCATGGAGATGGAAAGTATACGACCGTCAGCCACATACACAAATGACCCTTCTGAATGCCATGGATGCAGCATGTGACAACATCACAGCAGATGCAGAAGACACTCAAAAAGATTCTGTCCACGCTGCATTGCAAGAGAAGATGTTCATTGTGATGTGGGTGAGAATTTGTGGCCCAACAGACAGGATCGTCAAGAGGTGTAGGAAGATTGTAATTCCTTAACGTAATTTACAGCACCCATGTTTTCCTATGTTCACATTTCTTCTTTAGTTGTGTGTGTGTGTGTGTGTGCTATTCAGTGCTGTCTTTTAATTTCTGTATCTCAATGACATGTTCTGTCAATAAAATACAGTACAAACAGTAAGAGTGTAAATTTGAATCTTTTCCATTCTCTTGCAATTACACTCACACATACACTAAGATGTAACTTACAATTGACAATAATTGTCATCAAAACTGCCATAGTTTCCATCAGAACATCCCTCCAGAGTAAACTGTTATATTGACAACATGACTAAACAATTTGACTGTCTTATCCGTACACAATGACACAAGGACTTGTCATGCTGATGCACTGACATGCTCATTGACACAGATATTTACTTTTGAGAGATGAACTAAGGATTTTGAGTAAGAGAGTGGCTTTTGCAGGTTATCCATGGTGTTTTGCTATTTGTATAAATTGTTTTGAGAAATGCACTCACTGTTTTCCAAATTGTGAGTTTGATCCGAGAAATGTACCAAAGCGACTGAGAAAAACTGTAAATCTGAAGACAATCACCTATTGTACCTTTAAGAAGTTAAAGTTCTGGTTAGAGCAAAATCTTCTCCAGCTAAATGCGATTATTTAAAGCTATAATTTTTGGGCCAAATCAGTTTGACGGTGACATTTTTTTTTTCAGTTGAGGACTATTGCAAAAATTTCAGATTTTCTGTCTGTTGCTGAACTTGAGATAGTGATTCATGCATTTAGTTGTAAACAATTATTTGGTCCGGCTCTTCAAAAATGTTGTGCTATTTATTAATTAATAATTCATGATATTTGATTAAAAATGTGGAATAAAAGACCTCTTGTGGATGATGATGTGTACACTTTTAAAGTAATTACATCTCAACTGTTATTGGGGATCACTGGTATATAATATAATATAATATAATATAATATAATATAATATAATATAATATAATATAATATAATATAATATAATATAATATAATATAATATAACTACCAGATTTATAGCAATACCTCGCAAAGGGTTCAACATTTATGACAATGCTGCGTGTGTAATGTGATATACATGAGTTAATTAAAGACAGGAAGTATAAGAGAGCGTTTCAGTGGCGCCTATGAGCAAAGAAGACACAAGTAAGCTGACCTTTCCACAGATGGCAATAAGTCTTGGGAAAACCAGCTGGAGGGAGTGGATAATGAATGCTTCTTTGGAAAGCTCTAATTATGTTTAACACTAGCAGTTTTGAGAAAACAGAAACAATTGTCCTAGTCTTACACATCTATAGTTTGGGGGCTTGATTAAAAGCCAGGATTTGTAAAAATTTTGATTTCATAGTTTTATATTTCATGACAGAAATATATATTTTATATTACCAGGGCTTGAAAACAAAATAAAATAAAAATGAATAAATAAATCGGTTCACTCTCAGCAGATTCGATATTTTATGGTTTTCTGTTCCTGTGTTCCTCTGTATTATTACCGTTCTGAAACTGGTTCGAGAAGAAATAATACCTTTTAATAATGGTTTTTTTTTTTTTTTTTTTTTACTATTCTCTTTGCCTATAATAATATTAAAAAATAATAAAAAAAGAGATCTGGTAGACTATCTTAACCTACAAAATAAAATATCGAATAACACATTAAAAACATTAAAGTGTTTTTTTGAAGATATATATATATAAAAAAACGCTGCTTGTATAGGATTGCGTTTGAGGGTGAAAAAAACACAAGTCGCATATAGGCTCACATCACATTTTATTAGCCCTATTACATTCAGATATAATGTAGGATAAAATTGTGGTAGGCTAAAGAAAAATGTTTACAAACACTAAAGACACAGTAATTTGTTTTTCTCTACAACAAATCCTCTTAGTTAAGGCTATGCAATTAGGCAAAAAATAAAAAATAAAATGAAAACCTCAATGCAGAAACAAATTAATTTAAGGTGAAACTGATGCCTACATTTCTCATTCAGCACAAATCCAAATGTTAACATATTTGCGACGTATCTAGATGCTAAAATATTATTTATTATATGCTGTGCTTCGGCTATCGGCTATATCAGCACAGTGAGAAGGCGTTGTTTCTTTAACTGTATTTTATTTGGATAATGAAAAGGCTGTAATGTCTCAAAAATACTGTAACACTGTTGCATTGCCACTGCGACCTACCCAGGGTTGCCAGGTTTTTTTTTTTGTATGTATAAAAACATTTGTTCAGTGTCCGTGACATCACCCGTAGATTTCTGAAGAGCGTTTTTGAAGTTCAAAGTGGGGAGAGAGGGCCATTGCCATCTGGCAGCGCATCACTCCCGGATAACTAAAAATCGGCAAAGAGGCGGGAGCTGCTTGCTTAAGACACACCCACCTTGCTCGAGAGTGGTGACAGTAGCGGCAATGCACCTGTCACTCAAGTGACCACACCCTTAATTATGGAGAACTTCGAGGCTTAATATAATTTAAAATAATGAGTTATAAAAAATTCACCCTCCTTACAGTTGTCATGAAGGGAAAAATTAGCTATATAGACCAAAACCACTTTTTTCAGCAGTAAAGCCTCTAGTGGCCAGTTGATGAATTGCAGGTTTAGTCACTTCCATGTTGGTTTCATGAGAGAGACCGGAAGGTTACCGCATGGGTAAAATACACTTTTTTTGGTGGGGTTCCCTTGGCAACATTTTTGTTTTAGGGGCTAAATATTGGATATAGATATTTGCTTAAATCCGCGGACATGAAAAACAACCCGTGGCAATAGTGTAAAAGTATCCCAATTCCATGAGAAAACTACAGACAAGGCAACACTGGACTATGATGAGTTCACAGTTGAGCAGGCATTTCACTCACTTGATGAGTCAGTGTCACATACATCAATTAATACTACTAAAATAACGTTATTAACCTGTTAATGGCTATTTAAAATGTTTGATTCTGTTCAGAACTATAACATTTGATTTTGTTTCTGTTTCTGGTTCTTTTCCTGTCAAAATTTTGTACGTTTCCGGTTTTCATTTTTTTTTTGGAAGTATGTGCATTTTTAAAAACAATTCGTACAAACAGCACCACAAAATGGATTACCTGAAAAAGCCTGTAACTTACTCAAAATCTTTAGTTATCCTCTCAAAGGTAAGTATTTATGCCAATGAGCACAATAGTGCAATCAGAATGAAAAGTCCATGAGTCATTGTTTGCAAACAAGATAATCAAAATGCTTAGTCAATATAACACTGCACTCTGTTAGTAATACCTGATGGAAACTATGGCAACAGTTTGTATGACTTGTCTTACTGTTTTGAAATGCAGAAGGCTGCACGTCTTATGTAAGTCATGTATCCATTTAAAACTACAAATTTACACATTAC
>NC_068417.1:36059357-36194357 GCF_023724105.1 Carassius gibelio
CCTTACATCATTCCAAAACTTTTCATGACGCTCATTCCGTATATATTTTCTGCTAAACAAAATGATTAATTAATAAATGAAATATGAGGTCGCTTAAGTTTACTTCAAGAAAATACACTTTTATGACTTTGTTTCTTAACACTTTTAAGAATTGCACATTGTAATAATCAAAAAATGTAAATATATTTAAAATAATTGCTTAAGTGATCTATTGTGGATCCGTACACATACAACATACTTAATTTTTACTGTAACAATGTTACACACACACACACACACAAACTCGTTTTTTTCTGTGAATTTTGGGGACTTTCCATAGACTTCTATTACTTTCATCCTGACCAAACTATATTTTCTATCCGCTAACCCTAAACCTACCCCTTACAGAAAACCTGTTTGCAATCATTACACTTTCAAACAAACATCATTTACTATTTTTAATTATTTAATTTATTTACAGTTTATGTTTCAGCTGGGCATGGCCAATATACCTTACTGAAGTACTATGAAACTGCTGCAATTTATAGCTTATAAATCCTAGTATTTAAACTGGACCAAGGCAAATTTAATGATCCTTTAAATGACTGGAATCCATTGCATGCTGTTGTAACTGTGGAAGTTAACTGTTGTGCAGCTTCTTTGCAGATAGACTGCTGAATTGTTCCAAAGCTGTATGATTATTATATTTTTTTTTCATAAAATAAGATACTGTATATTGTTAAAATATTTGGTGTTTTCCAAGAAAAAATAAAGTCATACAGTTTTGTAACAACAAGAAGGGGGAGTAAATTAAAGACTTTGATGTCTTTCAAGTACAAAAGTGGTCCGAAAGCTAAAACATATGGTTTATGGATAAAACAACACTTTTGCATTTTGGCTTGGTTGGTATTTTCACAGTCGTCTAAACAAAGGCTAAAAGCTTGCTAACAGCAGGCAAGTGGCAAATTGAAACACATAAAGTGTGTAGTGTGCTTGGCTTTTGATTAACAGTGTATTAACTGCCCATTAACAGCACAAAGACTCAGGGAAAGAGCAATCGCTTTGATGTCAGTCAGCAATTACTCTCCACCGGTACAGACCATCGAGAAGAGAGCAGTGCATGTGTTTGCTTAACAATTTAACATATTGTGATGCAGAAGATCCTTGTTGAGTCCCATATGCACTTAGCAATGGAGAAAATTAATTGCCGAAAGTAAATAAGCACTGGAAGAGAGTGTGTTATTTACATCACTACAATAAATACTAGCTCAACAAAGTGGAAAGTATATTCACACTTACGTTTTATACGAACAAGGTGCACATTAGCATTATTTTGGTGAACTTTAGCGAGATAAATTATCAATTGCAGTGATGTATGAAGCACAAGACGTCACTTTTTTTAAACCAAGCTGGCTTTTGCTGGTCAGCACGGCAGTCCTGTTGCGAAAACTGTATTGGATCCCTGTTGAAATGGCTGGAATTCGCCTGCAACAACAGTAAATGTGACCACATCTTCAGTCTTGCCAATAAAGTTCGACTCCGTAGTTTGTCTTCTAAAAATGTCCAATTTATTCATGCATCTCAGGAGAATTGTGTTGTTTTCTTCTTCTACCCTGAACCGTGACTGATTGGAAAAGACATATAATAAAAGTATTCTGTTCAAGTGAGTTTTTTTTTCTCATATTTCATTTCAAGCTCTTAACTGAGACTGTTCCCACATTGGTAAACAAGTCCACTTTTAAACAAAACCCTTATTAGCTACAAAACTCTTGACTGTTGTCGAAATTATACTGTAAGTGAGAGATAGCAGTTATTTGTGTAAAAAAATAATCATATAAGTAACTCTCATGCAATAAATACAGAAATGTGTATGTTCTTGTTTGTTAATATTATATTAGTTTTAAAATGAAGTGACATTTTTATGATGGCGCTTCATAGTTTAATGTTGAAAGTTTGTCTCTGGGACAAGGGAAACAACACTGAAATTCACGCATAAATGAGAGCAGGAAAAGTAGCAGAAATAAATGATGATTGCACGGTAAAACATTTCCAGGACAGTTTTAATGTGACTTTCATAACAAAAGAAGAAGGGGAAAAAAATCTAGTTGTAATCTAGTTTTAACACAAACCAACCCCTGGGATATAAAAAAAATACCACTTTACAGCTACATTTCAATAAATACGTGTTCTTTTGAAAAAAATTTCAATTTTGAAACTTTTGAAAGTTTAGTTTTCTCATGATATAACAGCTTATATTTAAAAAAATGTGCTTATTGAGTTGACAGCACCATTAAAGAACTTTATTTATGGAAAATGAATTTGGATGTGTGCCGTGGCCTGTCTGGCAGGGGTTATTTTTAAGAGGGCATGAACAGTAGCAGATTCAGCCAGGAAGCAGGCTGGTGGCAGTGAGCGTTTACCATCACAACGTTATCAGAGCTGACACACCAGTGCGTCTGCACCTGCTCAACACAGCTGTTCCAGCACCAGCCTGCCAGATGTGAGCCACCAGCTGACCACAGCTGATTACTGTGGACTTATAAAGGTGAAGTGGAATTTTGGGATGGGATTGTGTTATACTTATACAGCTTAGTGAGCTGCCAAAACAAACAGCATTTGTAAGGCATCATGGGCACATTTTCAATGCAAAGACTGTGCCGGAGTTGGGCAGTTGTGCACTTTGTGTGAGTATGGAGAAGTTCAGGGGACATGAAAAAAAAAAAAAATCTTTTAATCACGATAATCTAACATGATTATGAGTATGAAGGATTTATTTAAAGTGAGCAATATATGTGAATAATCTAATTTAAAATAAAAATGCATAATCTTCACTGTACGTAGTACTTCATTTGTTACTTATTAAAGCTGCAAAAGTTCTTCAGTCAAGAGCAGTTAGTGATTTTGTCTTTTGTTGTTTTGATTACAGTTTTTTACGATTGCTTAGACACAATAATAAAAAATAAACAAAAAAGGCTCATTTTATCAAAACACTAAACACAGTTAACACAAGTATCGGAAAATCTCAGATCTTTTGCAAAACGAAGCACTTCATTCAAAACTACAATGATTTAACAAAACCCAATTTTGGTACCATATGGCACACACGGTTCATACAGTTAGATTCAGTTTAAAACATTTAGACACCACTGGGAACAATCTTAAACACTTTAAAAATGTATATTTTTGATACATTTCTTTATGCAAGTTATTGTTAAAGTACATACATGTATTGACCCAACACAACACAACACATGAGACAAGTACTGCACATTGATGCAAATATTTATATCTCAGCACATTGAAAAGTCTTTCAGCACATCGTTGCAAGTAGGCTGCATCTTGCACTGAAAATCAGAATATATTCCAAATACCATATACAGTAGTACATAAACTTTTTGTGGAGATGAGTAAACAACACCTTTGCATCATCTCTTCATGTAGCTGGGTATCGCAACTTCATCTATATCACAGTCAATGTCCTCCCTTGCGAAACAGCGAGAGAAGAATCTTCTCAAATGGCGGCGAATCCATCCTTAAACAGACTCTTCATCTATTAGGTCACAGGCCTCCTCCATTGCTTGAATGAGGGGTATAACATAGGGTCAGAGGTCATGAACCTTCCACTGCCATGCAGAAGGGGAAGAGGGAAGGCCGGGAGAGTGTTGCGGGAGGTACTGGAATAATGGGACCAGATAACTAAGTCGGTCCACTGCTTAGTCTGTGTAAAAACATATGCGGTCTGTGTTGTAAGGACCTATTTTGGCATGCCAGTGGAGGACCCCATTCTGCGTGATCGCAGCATATACTGTGATGTTTCCACTATACTGACCCGGGACATTCGAAAGAGCTCTCTGGCCAAAGATTTTTATTCCTATCCCTCTTCCTGCACCACTGCCTTTCATTTTTGTTGAAGACAAAAAAATCACCTGTTAACTTTTTATAGTGCTTACCCCTTGATTGTGAAGTTTACAGTTAAGAACCTAAGTTTCTGCACACCTGATGTTTGATCAATAGGTACTGGAAAGCAGTGTCTTGAAATGGAAAAGTAGTGACATTATTTTAGTTTTTTGTGTCTAATGTAGAGAAGTGTGCTTAGTGTCTGGCAAAACAATGCATGTAATGTTTTTCAAAAAGTGGGAGGCTGAGAATGTGCTTATAGTTGTGTAGATCTGGTTAGGGTTAGGGTTAGGGTTTTACTCTTTGAGTGTAAGGTTTCACTAGCTGTGTGTTATTTATTAATTTAGTGTGTAAGCAACTGTAAAAAAAACTGTAATATAAAGCACCCAGTTGGCCGTAGGAATACAGCCCGCTGTCACTTTAAGAGCCCAACGGATTCAATTTACTGTTACATGTGTATTTTAATTCTCAACTGTGTATGTTCCTTTATTACATGACCGACCAGGGTTTAATTGAATAATCACTAAACACTAAATTTGAACACATTTTTGCTTGTATTTGACGGTTTGTCCTCCCAAAAGTTATTTTTCACGCTTTTAAAACATGAATAAACTTAATCAACTTTAAGAAATCAAGCACGTCCTATTTTGAAGAAGTCATGTTTACATGATTTACTGATTTTGCACGTTAAATTTGGCTTTTATGGAGGAGTGAAAGAGGGCAGAATGGGGCGCAATAATCATTTTCATAATCATTGGAGGCCGAAATCGAAACTGTATTTCAATTAATTGCACAGTCCTACTGCATTCACTTGCAAAACATTGGTAAGCAGGCGCAAATTTTCTAGGGGAGTGCAAAACATTTGCAAACGAGCCAACCTAGCAGGCACACAATGTCATAATATTTAAATTTCGGGTGTGTCGTCGGGTGACCAAAATTCAATGTCAAGTCAATGTCTAACATCAGTGTTAATTTGATGTCAATACCTATGTCAGCTGATGTTTAACTATTTTAACTATCATTTTGCATTATTGAGACAGTGTTTTCCAAATGAATGTTGTTCAGTGCATTGACGCAATGTATTTTGTTTAAAGCACTATATAAATAAATAAAGGTGATTGATGTTTATATGTGTTGTTTTTAGGTTGTATAACCAAAATCCAATGTTAAGTCAAATTGGCTTTAAATACTGACGTCAACCTGATTTTCATTCTCAACCAAAATGCAACATCATGCCCTACAGTGTGTCAACTTGACAATACATTGATATCCTGTGCCTGCTGGGAAAAGTTTCCTTGTGCAATGCAAATCTTGTGTGTTAATGCAAAGTTTCATGGGTGAATACAAACCTTTTGCAAGTCAGCCCAAAGATTCTTGCAGAAACATTTTTGGGGGGAATGCAAAACTTTTATGAGTGGGTGTGGGGTTTCTCAGGGGATTATAAAAGGTTTGCAAGTGAATGCAAATCTTTTGGTGGAATGCAAAGGTTTTGTAAAATAATGCAAAACTTATAAGGGGAATGCAAAATGTTTGTGCGCAAACGCAAAAGTTTCTTGGGGGAATGCAAAACAGTTTTTCCTCAATGGATTTGACACATTTTTCCAAACTCAAGTCATGTTCTCAAAATAAAAACAAAATTTTAGAAGAATTAAAACTGTTAGATTGCAATTAACATTTTCATTTGAATATTTGTGCATCTACAGCTAAATGTGTTTCATAATCAATAAAGAAGACATGACTTTATGTTAATATTTACTTTGAATAAATTCATTGCTTGAAAAAAACTTAAGTAAGTAGAACCATTTTTGTTAAGATAATTTTGTGTTTGGATGGCTGTGCTAATTGTTTTGAGAACAAGTACATTGCATTGGAGAAAAGCATCAAATCGACTGAGAAAAACAGCAAATTTCTGCAAGCAAATGCAACAAGACGTGCAAGATAACACAAAAATGTTGCAAATGAACACAGTGTTTCATGGGGCAACATATTTATTTATTTATTTATTTTTCGCATAAATGCAAAGGCATTGGAAAATAAATTTCCTTTAATCTCACAATGAACTCTTCTCCGTTGTCTTCATGGGATAGTAAAGTGTTCTCTGAAGACTTACTCCAGAGTCACGGCTGAAGTTGGAGATTATTTGGGTTCTTTTAATACCATGAATTCAGACATACTACTCTTTTGATGTACCAGTTTTTGAACTCTATATGCTATGGAAGTATATTCGAATGCAGCTTTTCGTTTTCATCACCATATCCCTGCGTGTTGGGTGCCATGTATGTGAGGGACACATCAATCAATCAATCAATCAATCAACCAACCAACCAACGGATCAATCAATCAAGTTCAAGTATATTTACATTTTCAATACAAAGTAAAAATGCTCCTGCCCCATATTATTGTCCATACTTTACAGCTAAAATTACACATTTTATGCTTAAGCAGCTTATTATAGCATGCAATTGAGCAATCCCTGATGATACCTTTTCTGGCAAGCCATGCACGTCTGAATTCTCTTCTCTTTAAAAAATTAAGAACATCTACATGTCTGTATTTATTTATTATGCATAAAGAAATATTGAGAGACATTAAAAATGACAGGATTTCAGTCACAGACAGCTCTAAATGTTTTTTTTTTTTCTCCGAAGTATGGAAATCATGTCTCTGAAGAACCTGACAGGAGGGGAAAATGACACCTTGACGTTTTTTTTTCATTCCTCTCAGCACTCAAGTGTTGTGTGTGTGTGTGTGTGTGTGTGTGTGTCTCTGAACCCTCAAGCTTAAACACACCAAACACACACTCACTAGGAGTCTGATGAAACCCAATCTTGCCCAGCTTTTCTCCATGACATGCTCGGAGTGCCTTGCTTTCAGGTGCAGCACTTTGTTAGAACAGGTGCTTAATTGGAAAGCACATGCACAAATAATGGAAGGCAGCCGTAGAGAATCGCTGTAAGCAGGTAGTCGGCACAAAAGAATGAGTAGGCTTGATCCGGGCTTTGTGCGCTGATTTACAGAGATTAAGGATTTTTCCTCATTGACTGGCACAAAGGGACGGAAATTTGCGTGTATCTCAAACGCTCTTGCCTGAATGCGGACTTTTATAGTGTGTGACAGTGGAGTATAAGTCATGCGGTTGTATGGGATTAGGCGGTGAAGAGGACGGGCAGAAGATATTGGTGTATCAAGTAGGACAAAAGGAAGTCTGATATTTAGTTACACTGTCTTATTAAGAGACACACAACTCTGGTGAGAAACTCTTTTATAATCTCTTCTGAAACATTGAAGCTGGCCCCATAAGCTTGCATTGAAAGGCCCTCATTTACAGTAGTTATAATTGGAACTTCTTCTTTGGAGGAACTATTTGTTTTTTAAATATATAATTGTGTAAAGATAAGACATGTGTGGTTTTATTCTTAACATTTCAGAACTTCTATTATAATAGTAATAATAGTAAATGTCTTTTAATCTATGACCTTAAAATGTTCTGGGTGGATGATAACCAATTTAAATTCTGTTGGGTGAAACTTGTAAACAATGCAGTATTAAACCATTTTTTACTGAATATTCACATACTTGTCATACAAAAAGAAAAAAAGTGAAAAAGAAAACAAGAGAACTCTTTTCCAATTACTTCCATTATAAGACCTGTCATACATTACCAGTGGAAGTCAATAGACCTCAGTCAAGTAAGCACCATATTTACATTTGGAAAGGAATGAAAACAAAGCTGTGAGAGATAGAAGTACGGTGTGTTTAATGGATCATACTTGTTGTTAAACAACATAGCAAATGTTCAGCTGAGGATATGTTTTACCACAAAAAAGACAAAGAAAACAGTTTGGAAAGTTGTGAGTTATGAAGACAGTGAATGTCATTGCAAAGACTAGTCCATTCCTCACAACATTGTTTTCATCAGCAATATTACCTTCACATTTTGCTTTGAAACCTTCCAGAACACTTGCTCTATTGATCTCCATTATAAGATCACATTGGATTTCAATGGGGCAAGTGTTCTAGTTTGTAAACAGAGCTACATTAAACATGTTTATAATGAATAATTCACAGAATAGCTTTAGAAACAACACATTTTTAAACCTTCTAGAACTCGTGCCACTATTGACTTCCATTATATTCCATTATTCCATAAAATGACAGGCAATGGGGCAAGTGTAACTGATGTATTTCCTGTGGATGGAGTTTGAAAGCAGTGCTTGACTAAGGATTTGACTAGTTAGCATGTTAGCCCCTGCTGGAAGATGTTTTAACTACACCAGCTGGATAAAAAATAAAATAAAAAACTTTGCCATTGGCGATAATTTCAAATGGATCAGGTTTTTGGCAAACCTACTGGCTGTATTACTGAATACCCATGAGTCTTGTAGCCATACCGTTTAAATATAACGTTTCAATGTTTGCTGCCTGGCCCATGCACAGTACTTGAAAATGCTAATTAACATTACGGCACAAATGTAGTTGATGGTGCTAAACTTATACTAAACTAGGCACGCTCTTTTAATCTAGGCAAATGTGAGTGAAAAAAATTGAATTCCATTTGTTTGGCTTAGCGTTCTTTCACAATTTTTTCACCAATCTTTTCTGAAGCCCTTCAGCAGCCATTCTTATTAACCCAGGGTGCCAGGAAGCATCAGAAGGCTCCTCAACTCCAGATAACTCCAATCCCTCCAGGAGTGAGAAGTCAAGCTTCATATTAGCGGCTTAGCCTCAACACACTGTTCATTTTCATTTATTATTATTATTATTTGTACATCCAGCCTGACTGTGAATTTTAATGGGCAGGAGGAAGGCAGCAGCCGTGCCAACATTTTCCAACCCAGTTCTGCCTGAGTGCGTGGCCTGATTAAAATGCAGCTAGGCTCTTGCTCCGGCTGGCTGAAACAGACATTCTGATAAAAAACTGAGAGACCAAATATTCATGAAGGTGGGGCTTTGCACTGGGCTTAGGAAGTGCTAAAATCCCATTTCATCAGCAGTGAGAACAGGCTAGCGCTGATGTTTTAGCGAGGAGATGCTAAAATCCTGTTATTTACATTTATTCATTTGGCTGACGCTAAAAGCTACTTACAGTGCAACTTATACATTTTTAATCAGCGTGAGCTCTGAAAATCAAACCTGTGACCTTGGTGTTGTTAGTGCTGTACTCCACCAGTTGATCTACAGGAACAGCATGTTGTGCATTTATTTACCTTTTTTTGCGACCCAGTTTAAATGTATAATCTAATATATTTCTGATAATCAACCAGATTAAAGAGAAGGGTGGAACAAAAAAAAAGCCTTGAATCAATCCAGATGGCTGGACCGTTTTATAAACAAAATATGACATTTTTTGAGATTCATCAATACAGCTGGCTCCGAAAAGTTGCTTCCTGTTGCAGCAAATTAAAACATACCTTCACACATCTATGATATTCCTGTCAACAAGACTATATATATATCTGGACAGCGTGAACAGAGCTCTGAAGATGCAAATTCATCCTTTGCTCTTCTCCAGTATGATCTCACTCCTGGCTGATCTACAGCCCTCGCTCCGCAGCTCCTGGAAGTTCATCTTCTACTGCTCTGCCAGTCTGAATTCTGAAATTGTGAAGGAGTAATAAACAAGATTGACTGTGGGACTCCATATTGATCCGGCTCCAATGTGCTCCAATGATTTGTAATATTGCCACTACCTGTGCTGGAAAAAAACGCTCGCTTCAGTGGCAGGGCAAATTATGATATGCTGCGAATCAATTTTTCTCAAATTAAGCTTCCAGTTGTATGGTGGTCCAAACGGGGTGAGAGTGTGTCAGGGGGAAAAAGAAGATCTATTAAAGTCTTTGTACCAGTCTGTGAATGGAACCGCAGCGAGGTGTTTTTAATGCATTGAAAAAAATAGATGTGTGCAGTGACACGCAACGTTCGTTTGGATGCTGGAGCAGATTCTGGTTTGTTTTAACAGGGAATGAGGAGTTCTGCTTGTAATTCAGAGATAACAATGCGTGCCTCATTTAGCATAATCGCTGTGGAGCAGCCATGTCGTCTGCGGCGCAGGAAACAGGCACCATGCTTGGCCAGACACTGGGTTCAGAGAAATGAGATGAAAAAAGAAGAACTGCTGGGAGGCTGCGAACGAATTTCTTCTAAAATATGTCCTGCTAATATTAACTGTCACTCAGCGAGGGATTGAGGTTAAATCCACAGCTAATCATTACTGATGGTAATGCTTTTGTTTTCCCACCTAAAAAGTGATGTCACTTCCTGAGGGATGATGTCAAGAAGGACCTGTTTTTTTTTTTTTTTTTACCGATTCATACATGAGCCCTATTCAGACCGAACAAGTTTTACAGGGGGTTGTTAGAGAAATTTGTGTTTCACAGATGTACTTTGCGATTTTAATCCTGTCAGAATCTGCCACATCTGTGTTTTTCCACACAAAATCTCTGTAATAATTCCAAAACAAAAAGATCAAAAATTTGATCAAAAATACTAAGAAAAAAAAATAATATTGTGATATATTATTACAATTTTAAATAATTGTTTTTACATTTATTATACTTTAAATTATCATTTATTTCTGGGATGCAAAGCTGAATTTTTAGGATCATTATCACATGATCCTTTAGAAATCATTCTAATATGATGATTCATTATCAAAGTTGGAAACAGTTCTGCTGCTATTTTTTTTTTCATAAATTTGTATTTCAACAAAACAACAAACAAATAAACAAATAAATAAATAAATAAATAACAGAAAACATAAAGAAAGCACAAAATGAAGACAAATCTTAATTTATTTCTTAATAAATAAACAAACTAATCAATCAATACATCTAAATAAGCAGATAAACCAAACAGTAATGGGATGGAAAGTGATAAGAAAACTAGAATTAAACAGAATATAATATAAAATATACTATATACAACCTTATATATTGCATAGACACATAGCTTAAAGTCTTGACTACACTGAAATAAATAAATAAATAACTGGTAAAACATTATTTTCCAGAAAACATAAAGAAAACACAAAATCAAAGAAACATCTCTAATATGTCATCATAATTTATTTCTTAATAAATGAACAATTTAATCAATCAATCAATCAATCAATCTAAACAAACACTAATAAGATGGAAACTGATGGAGAAATAGGAATTAAATGGCGAAAATACTATTACCAAAAAATTATCTAAAGAAAGGACAAACTAACTAACTAACTAATTTATCATTCGTGTTTAATCGATCAATCAATTACATAAACAAATACATTTAAATTAAGTGAAAAATTAATTTAAATAAATTATGTCAAAATGCTAACCAATGAAACGTTCACAAAAAAGGGCAAACAAGGACACTTCTGTAACACTATATCCTATTTCTAAATATAGAAATGTTCTTTATTAGTATAGAATGTTAAATCATTTATTAAACGACTGTATTTCTGGGATTCACCATGAGAAACATGTAGGCAAAACAGACGTGAGGGGCAACTGGGGCGTAGACAAAGAGGGCAGTATTTGGTAGAATGTAATCAAATGCAGCACTAAGAGGATAGGACATGCCAGAGTGGAGGACACTTCTTAAGATCCATGGAAGAAAGAACAAAAAGAAATTCCTATTCGAGGCGATACCAGAGTGTGGGATTGCTGGAAAGCCCGTCAGGACCTTGAACTCCTCTTGAGGAAAAATCAAAAGCAGAAAATCCTCTGACTGTGACAAAGCATCCAAAGACAATGCAGGGTTTGGGAAGTCAGGGGAAGATATAAGATAAAAGCATAAAAGATCAGTGTTCCCCGCTGAACTTCCACTCACACATTCAAGGAATAGATCACAAAAATGAAACTTCTGTCACTTGCACACCCTTATATCATTTCAAACTCAGAATGACTTTCTTTCCATGCATTTACAATGAATAAAGACCAGTTTCGTGAACTGGTTCACACTGAATCATTGAAACAATCAGACTTAAAAGTACAATTCCTTTTAAAATTAAACTTTCACTCACGTTTAATGTTGTTCTGCAAATTTAATGCCGGTGGTACACGTGGTGGTAATAGTCATTTTGGTTGTCCACCTACTGTGGCACACAAGTCTTATGAACTGCTTTTATAGTCATTTACTGTCATTTTCGAAGCTTGAAAGCTCCAGTTCAATTTAACGTAAACGTACTGTAAATTACAAAAACTGAAATAAATTCGTACAGGAGGATGATGTAAGGATGAGTAAATGATGCATATAAATAAAATAATGGTTAAAAAAAAAAAAAAAAAAAAAAAAAAACATTTTTCGTAAGATTGACAACGTACACATACAGTATACACACACACACACACACACACACACACACACACATATATGTGTGCACCTTACACAGAGATTGTTCCAGATTCTCTGAATCTTTGGATAATATTATGCACTGTAGATGATGATAACTTCAAACTCTTTGCAGTTTTTTCTGAGAAACTCCTTTCTGATATTGCTCCACTATTTTTCACCGCAGCTTTGGGGGAATTGGTGATCCTCTGCCCATCTTGACTTCTGAGAGACACTGACACTCTGAGAGGCTCTTTTTATACACAATCATGTTCCCAATTGACCTAATAAGTTGCAAATTGGTCCTCCAGCTGTTCTTTATATGTACATTTAACTTTTCCAGCCTCTTCTTGCTACCTGTCCCAACTTTTCTGGAATGTGTAGCTCTCATGAAATCCAAAATGAGCCAATATTTGGCATGACATTTCAAAAAATGATATTTTGAAGAACATTAAAACCAAACAGTTGTCTATAACCATTGACGTCCATATTTTTTTTTTCTCCAAACTATGGAAGTTAATCAATATCATAAACTGTTTGATTATAAAGTTCTTCAAAATTACATTTAGTCATTAACCATACACTTTCATCCAAAACGACTTACAAATGAGGACAATTGAATCAATGAAAATCAACAAAAGAACAGAGATACACAAGTGCGTAACGCAGTAAAAGTAGCAAGAGTTTTTTAAAAAAAATTTTTATTATATAAGAATTTTCAGTTTTGGGTGAACTATACCTTTAAGGAAGGTCCCAACAATCAATGTACATTATGTTAGCTATAATCTCACCAAAACACAAGAAAGTTTTCATAGACATCAAAAATAATGGGTGAAAATGACAAGGTAAAGGAGTGTGGTTGCCATGAAATGACTTTCTAATGCACCTTCCCCCATCCACAGTGATGGATTGTAATGAATAGTGACTCTGATGTCTATAAATACTTTTTTTCTGAGGTGTAAAAGCCCTCAACATCCAGGTTATGTTCATCGTTCTCCACTTTCTTATTAAACTCCTGTTGCCTGTGTTTCTCTGCCCTGCAATTTTAAAGCTTAACCTGCTTATCTGAATCCCTGAGACTCCATCAGACAAGCGTGAACATAAGAGACACTGCTTTAAATATAAATTGATTTACTAATTGATGTCTTTTAGGGTGGAACCGAATATGAATCCTTTCAATTTGCTGAGTCCTCGGCCCTTAAATCATTTCAGATTTTGAAGTGTACATGCCAATGATACATATTTTGTTAGATTCATAAATTTGTATGTTACGTAGCATTGAGACTTTCACTGAGCACTACATAATTTTGTTCACAGTGCAAAGGTGGTTCAAAGCAGTCTTGCCATATCACCATTTCCTCGATCTACAGTACTGTATATGACTGTAGTACAAATGATCCTGTAGGTGCCTATTTACCGTATTTTTCGGACTATAAGTCGCACCTGAGTATAAGTCGCATCAGTCCAAAACTACGTCATGACGAGGAAAAAAACTGGACTATAAGTAGCATTTATTTAGAACCAAGAACCAAGAGAAAACATTACCGTGTACAGCCGCGAGAGGGTGATATGTGTCTTCAGTGTAGATTACAGGAGCACTGAGCAGCATAGAGCGCCCTCTCGCGGCTGGAGACGGTAATGTTTTCTCTTGGTTCATTTCTCTTGGTTCATTTCTCTCGGTTCATGTCAAATTAATTTTGATGAAATTAAAATTAATAAAGTCGCCAGACCAGCCAAACTATGAAAAAAAGTGCGACTTATTGTCCAGAAAATATGGTAAATTGTAATTTTGTATAATTAAAAATATAAATAGTATTATTTATAAAAGCTTTTTTTAAACATATAATTATAATGAGAGGGAAAGTAAATATACTTTATTTCTGACTTTGGTACTTTTTTGACCCTTTTAACTTTTTGGGGGGGTTGGATAAAATGACTTTTATCTAACAATTCAGACTTTTTTTCTATATTTTATATCTCAAAAACTATCAAAAAAGTAAAAAATGCATGTTATAAATTTTCTGAAACTCTCGTAATTCAGATTTTTTTTCTGATTTTTTAGTTTACAAATTTAGCATTTTTTTTTAAAGGAGTGGAATTAAAAAAATACACTTGCGATAATTATATCTCATAATTCGGAGTGTATTTCTCATAATTATGAGTTTATCTCACAATTTGATTTTTTTTTTTAAAAATATATATTTTTAATTTATTTTACTTTGGAATTTTATTCCATGGCAGAAGCAAAAAAAAAAAAAGCAAAGAAAAAATGCCTTAATAACAAAAAAGTCACAATTAAATTAATTATTTGCTTGTTTGTTTGTTTCCCTCGTCTGAAACAAGTTTCCATAGTTACCACATTAAGTATATTTTATAGCCTACCTACAGTATACATAGATTTTTATTTTCTTGGATTCCACCAACATTTGATGTATTTAAAGCTATATATTATTGTACTGTTTATTGTGTAGCTTAGAGTTTTTGTAACACATATTGTAATACGAGATTGTGCCTTTATGGCTAAGGTACCAGGACACTGATCTGTAGCTTGTTTTTGGGAAATGGAGGCGTTGGCCTGGCGTCTGTGAGCTGTTTCACTGCTCTCTTATCTGTAATAGTGAGGTCATGCTGCTGTGCTCCTCACAGCTTATCTCTGTCTCTCTGCCTTTGCTCATGAAACTGACCAGCCAGACACACATCACTGCGCATACATCTCCATCAAAGATGTCCCACATGCACAAGGAGCCGCGCTTGAGATGATGATTTCAGCTCTCTTGAGCTCTAGCAGTGTTGCACATGACACGGTAGCTCATCTCCATGGCCTTTCAACAGAACTGCTTATCAAATATTTCTTCCCGTGGACAGGAGAACTGGAGCCACTATTATCTAATTATCATTTAGCCATTAATCACACCGAACATGTGCTTAATATGTGAATTTAAAATTCTGTGTGGTTCTGCTTTAAATTAATGGTGTTAAAAGCTAAACTGAGTGTTATTAACATGTAATTACATTGTTATTACATTGTAACAACCATATATTTGTATAATATGTTGCATAAAGTTACTGTAATGTAAAATATAACCCACTCTCAGTGGTAACTCTTTTAAAGGACACTTTGCCCTTGTTTAAATGCATGTGGCATAAAGACTCCATATGTACTGTATCAGATAACGTCACTGTGGCGGCAAGATTATCGGTTCAATCAAATCAGCCCGAATGCAGGCTTTGTTCCACAGCTGATTGTACAATCTTTAGCCAACGTAAATACAAAGGGATAACCTCTGTATATATCCCTGATATCAGTGTCATATAATGTTTCCAGTCTAATATCCCATAAGCCCTGGAGTGAAATGGCTTCACAAGAATGTAGATTCTGTTCTGATAAAAGTTCAGTCTCTTAGATGAGTAGTTTAGCCAAAATGAACCCTTATTAATAATACATATTATATTGTTATTTACTCACCCTTGTGTTGTTTCAAACTGTATGCCTTTATTATTATTATTATTATTATTATTATTATTATTATTATTATTAATAATAATATTAATATTATTATCATCATCATCATGAGTAGGGTTACTACTACTACTACTAAAAATAATAATAATTCCTATTATTATTATTATTATTATTATTATTATTTATGTTGCTTCTTTAACAACATCAATTAATATCCATGTTGTACTTTTGAAATTGTATTAGTGATGATAATTTGAATATTAATAGATATAAACTTCTTCAAGTTTAACAACTATGGCAATAATAATAATAATAATAATAATAATAATAAGAATAATAATAATAATAATAATAATAATTTTTATTTTTATTCTTATTTTTAAATAAATTGTAATTATAATTTAACACAATAATATTAATAATAACCATTTAGCATTTGCATTTTATTACTATTTTATTTATACTAACACTGATGGTAATGAAAATTGTATTACTTTTTTTTTTAACAACCAAACTAACAACAACAACAACAATAATTTTTTTTTAATTATAATTTTATTAACAGTGATGATAATTTGAGTGTTAATAAAAACTTTTTGTTTTTAACTTTACAAAATGTACAAAAAAGAACAACAACAGTATAACAACAACCATCATCATCATCATTATTGGAGTAGTATTATTATTCTAATTTTGAATGCTATTTTATTATTCAAAGATACAATTATTATCATTATTATTATTATTATTATTACTCTTAATAGTAATAGTAGTAGTAGTAGTAGTAGTAGTAGTCATAATATTAATGATAATAATTTAAAAACCCTTTTGCATTTTTGTTATTTTATTGCTATTTTATTTGTATTAACAGTTTTGGTGATTGTATGAGTACTAATAATTTTTACATTCTAATTGAATAACCATACTACTATTACTACTATTAATACATTACTAATGAAGAGAATAGTCAGAAAAGAGAGCACACACCACATCAGATTTTCAGAGCAAGAATTCATAGCAGAAGTTCATGTCAAGATCACACTAGATATGCTCACCTCTCGTATAAACATTTATAGCACTGGTCCAGACGGTGATTAACATTTTTATAGGACACTGACTGATGCATCAAGTGATCTCAAATCTAAAACTCGGCTCGCTGGCTCGTCCTGCTCCCAGTGCATCTGGCCCAGTCTGGCCCAGTCATGTAGCCCATCTGCCAGCAGTCATTCACAGTGCTTCGGGGAGAGCTCCACACAGATATGTCTTACTTGTGTCTGTGCTTTCCTTTTCCTTTATTAGCAGTGACATGGCATTACTCTTGCATCATTCTCACGACTCCTTGTTTCCTTCACAACTGTAGCCGTGCTTCTCCTGTAGGTGAGCACAAATAATTCAGAGCTTCTGGGCTCTTCTCGTGTACATGACACAATGAGTGCAGGAGATCCAGTCGAGATGTCATTTCCAAACACCTCACTGCCTGCTGTGTATGGCGTCATTCCTTCTTTTTACTGAATACATTAAGAGGTTTTTCATTACCTTTTGCATGCAGGAAGTTCAGGAAGGGGTTGTGCTATTACACTGGTTTGCCAAAATCCCAATCCCATATGACATCCTTTGTGAAAAGAAGTGCATTTTTTTGTGTTGAAGGTGCACTTCAAAGTTTGTAGTTTTTTATTTTACATTTTTTTTGTACTTGCAGAAGTATAAAACTAATTGTGCCATTTCTTTGAAAGTAGGAGAGACACTTTCACAACTGTTTTTCTTAACACACTTAAATAGACTTTTATAAAGTGCAGTTTGTAATAATGCCAAAGTAAACATTTGAGTTTAAAATCAGTATTTTATCAAAAGTACACCTAATTGTGTTGATTTAATGTAAAGTACTTGATTATAATTTTAACTGTACTGTTATTACATATTAAAGTCAATATATGTTAAATATATTTATTTAAATACATGGTACAAAAGTTTAATATATATATATATATATATATATATATATATATATATATATATATATATATATATATATATATATATATATATATATATTAGTTTACAGCATATTCAATTTGTAGTTAAATACTTATTTTAAGACACATTTATGAATTTACAAATAAAGATGTACTTAAGTCTTTCTTAAGTTGGTCAAAAAATCACACTAAATTTTAGCTAATTGTGTTATTTAAACTACTGTATAATTCATATTCATTTAATTGTAAATAACATGCAATTAAGTGTCTAGAAACAGTGCATTCAGTTTGCGCTTAAGTATATTGTTTTGAAATACATTCTTTCCACAATAAAGTATGCTCTTTGAATAGTGTGTGCTAAAGTGTATTTATTTATTTGTATTTTATTTCTCCTTTGGATTTAAGTGTCTGCCTTGTCGTTACTTCAAGGTTGGGTTTGAGAATTTTCTGGTTGGTGGCCATCTTGTTTTTCCACATCAAGATCGCAGCTGCCACAAAATTAGACAATATCAGTGAGTAATCATACAAATAAGCTTGAATTTACTGTTACTATAGTTGATATATATATATATATATATATATATATATATATATATATATATATATATATATATATATATATATGATGATTTTGACTAAGTTAACTGTATAATGGGTGTGTTTTGTCACATGTACGAAACACCCGCGCATTTTTCATTGGGTGGATTGCATGAAATGATTGACACGTTAGAGTGAACAAAGAAGCATGGGTGAATGAAAAATGAAGAGCTTGATTCAGTTTTAAAGTTAAGGCAGCTTCCCTGCTGTCTCTGTCATTAAAAAACAGCTAAAGAAAAATATGTCTAATTCATAATGTAAGGAGATTTAATTTTTCTTTAAACATTTGGTTAGATTATTCAGAAGTATTTCTCATTACTGTTAAGCTCGTTTGTATCTTTGTTCTGTTGTATTTGTTCTTACCGTTTACTTGTACATGCTTTTATTTTCCTTTAATCCAGATGGTGATATCTGTCATTGTCTTCATTAGGAAAGATGTTTTAAAGATGACTTTTCACAACAGTTTGATGATGTCATCGAGTCACAGGACCACTGTAAGTGCTGCTTTTTTCTTTAGGCCAGTTTATATCTGCTGTACTTTATCAAATATGTCTAAGAGATTTTTTCAAACTGTACCATAATATTCCAGAGCCATTCCAGCCATTATCAGGCCAGTTCAAAAGCAACACATACATGTTTGAGGTAAGGTTCTTTAATGTATTATGAAGTGCATGAGATGATTTAATGGAAAGTGTGCTGTTGTTATTTAAAGGGGGGGTGAAATGCTATTTCATGCATACTGAGTTTTTTACACTGTTAAAGAGTTGGATTCCCATGCTAAACATGGACAAAGTTTCAAAAATTAAGTTGTACGTTTGAAGGAGTATTTCTGTTCCAAAAAAACTCCTTCCGGTTTGTCACAAGTTTCGGAAAGTTTTTTTCGAGTATGGCTCTGTGTGACGTTAGATGGAGCGGAATTTCCTTATATGGGTCCTAAGGCACTTCTGCCGGAAGAGCTTGTGCTCCCGTATAGTAGAGCAGACAGAGAGGCTGTGCACAGACAATCACTGATCAGAGCGAGAGCCAAATGTCACAAAAGGAGTGTGTTTTTGGTTGCCAGGGCAAGACAACCCTGCACAGATTACCAAAGAAAAAACAGCATTAAGGGACCAGTGGATGGAGTTTATTTTTACAGAGCATCAACGGAGTTGTGCAAGTGTTTTTGTTTGTTCCCTGCATTTCGAAGATGCTTGTTTTACAAACAAGGCCCAGTTTGACGACGGAATTGCGTATCGTTTATTTCTTAAGGATGATGCAATCCCAACGAAAAAGAGTCACGATCGTTTGTTGGAACCACAGGCGGTGAGTAAAACTGCTTAAAATATCTCTGCCTCCTTGTTAGTGCTTCCGCCTCCCATGCCGGAGACCCAGGTTCGAGCCCCGCTCAGAGCGAGTCGTTGCTGCTGCTGCTCTCGTTCAGTTTCAGCCTTCACAGCTGTCACAGCTTCCACATGCTCTCAACGCAACTCGCGCTCTTGATTCTTTAGCTCCGCCCACACGTCACGCCTCCAGGCGCTCGTGTTTTTCCGGGAAAAATCGGTACAGACTATCTTTCTCTTATGAATTTAATAAAACTAAATACTTTTTGGAGTTATGAAGGATGCAGTACTACTCTATAGGTACTCAAGATTAACAGTATATTGAGTGAAAACGATCATTTCACCCCCCCTTTAAGGTATTGATCTCAGACATTTGTTTGCAAACTATATCTAATTCCAAGATTTTTTCTCAAAATCTCTCATGGCAGGAAAAACACACTTTGGAGAAGGTGATGCACTCTGCAAGTACAGGAAAAAGCAGCCCCTCTTGGCTGAAAAAGAAACTTTTTTTTTCCTTCTTTGTTTGTTTCTACAGTTGGACACAGAGATTTAAGACTTAGTTCACTAAAAAATGAAAAATCTCTGGTTTTCTCACCCTCATGTTATTCCAAACCCTTAAGACTTTAACAGTGTCTACACCGTGACACAAACAGAGCAGTGCGACATGACACCACAACTGTTGCACCCAGCCTTCAAGGCTTTTTTGGATCGTCTAACTTTTGGTTACATGGACTGTCACGGAAGGGAAGGAAAGCTTTCAGGTTTCATTATGAAATATCTTAATTGGTGTTTTGAAGATAACCAAAGAATTATGATGCAAGATTCAAGATTTTATTCGTCATGTACAAGTTATATGTAATACAACAAGCATACAAATATAAAAAAATATCAGAATTTTTTTACATTAAAAATATTGAAATCTTCAAGGAGTTTACAATGCTGCCCTTGCATTCTAATATATTATTTAATAATTGTCTAAATGTGAGAAACTGTCTAACACAGTTTTCACTATTATCTGTTGTAAATTCTTCCTCAAATTCCAGAAGAGGAAATTATGTCAGTGAGTGTTGAAGATTTCAATGTGATGTAATAAACATTTTAAAATGTTTGACTCTAAAGAGTGTAAATTCAGGAATTCAGTGATAATTTACAGTTCTGAAGATGGGAAAATTGCTTAATATGTACCATTTAGATTTGTATTTATCTGGATGTTTGATTTAAATAAAGTCAATCCAAAGAAATTATACTTAGAATTACATACATTATATATATATATATATATATATATATATATATATATATATATATATATATATATATATATATACACACACAGTATATAAAACTATATACATAACTATAAAAATGTGATTATGTCAAACGTACTTTATTTATTTATTTATTTTTTGTAAAAGTAAACCTATTATATGCAACAAGTTGAAGACTTGTAAAATGCTTTATTTATTTTTTAAACAGTAAAGCAACACCAATGCCATAAAATGAGTCATATGGTTGTCCTTACTAAGGCTTCATAACACACAGCTAGAGCTAATCCTTTGAGGGAGTGTTCACCTGCTTTGGTCTTTATCTCTTCAGATTGCATCCAGCGTCTCTTGGCCTCCACAGATATTGGAGAAACATTGCAGTGACATCAGGTCTATATTTCCACTCCTGACAAATCCATCTGACTAATAGTCCTCATCTGTGGTGCAGTTTTTATGCTATATGGAAAACAGCGCAGTCAGTGCATCAGTGTATTACTTAATGTCACTGGCCTCGTTCTCTGGAGTCGGTGTCATTATTTAAAAAGTTGAGTTTCCACATGAGATTGAGTTGTGTTTGCAATTAGTAATTAGGTTTTGATGAATTGGTGGGAAATTTAGTTTCTCATTCATTCATTTTCATATGATGTGCTTCCAAATCATATGTATTTGCCCAAAAGTAACTATTCATAACCAATTTAAGTTTTGGTGAATTGGTGGCAAATTCGTACAATCTCATTGTATTGCTTTTATATATACAATATATTTGTATATATATATATATTTACAAATTCATATAAACTAGCCAAAACATAAAACTTGTAACCATAAAAAGTTACATTTTCTTATGAGATCAACCTGCATTGGCAGTTTGTAAATATTTTAAGTTTTAGACAATTGGTGACAAATTCAAACAGTCTTATTCGAACATTTCCATATGATCTGTTACGAATCCATTCAAATTTGTCAAAACATAACAATACAAATAAAACATTTAAAAATATATGTTTGCTCATGAGATCAAGTTGTGCTTGGCTTTTGTAACTATTTCATGAAACTTTTTTTTTTTTTTTACAAATCTGCCACTAATCCACCAAAACTTAAAATAGTTAAGTTTTGGCAAATACACATGAATTCGTAACAGATCATTCAAAAACATAAAATGATAAAATTAGATTGTACATCTCATTTTATGTTTTTGTACAATCTGCTACAGATTCAGACACATTCACCAAATGTAAAAATTGCAAACATAAAAAGTTACAGTTTCTCGTGAGATAAAGTTGTGTTGGCAACTTGAAATTTTGGTGAATTGGTGGCAAATTCGTACAGTCTCATTTGAATGCTTTCACATGTTCTGTTATTAATTCATACTAATTCACTAAAACATAAAAATTAAGCATGCAAATTATATGCTTTCTTATGAGATAGAGTTTTGTTTTATTTTATGTTTTGGCCATTTGGTGTTGAATTCATACAGTCTCATTCATACATTTCCGTACTATCTACTATTCAATCATATAAATGTACCAAAATGTACATTTTTTAAAAGTAAAGAGTTACATATTCCTATTAGATCAAGTTATGTCGGCAGTTTGTAACTATTTTAAGTTTTGACAAACTGGTGCAGAATTCTTTAAATGGCATTCATAGCTACCGTATCAGTTATAAATTCATACAAATTATCCAAAACTTAAAAACGTAAATAGTAAATGTGAAACTGAAATGTAAAAAGTTGTTTTCTCATGAGATTAATTTCAGTTTTTCTTTGGTGAATTGGTAGCAAATTCATGTCGTCTTATTTGTAAATTTTATACAGTCTGCTTACATCTAATTGGTTATGTTTACACATGAATCAGATTGTACAAATTCATAGGAATTCACCAAAACAAAATTGTATTCAGGTTTTGGCATAAAGATATATATATATATATATTTCCCCTCATGAAACTGGGGTGTGTTGTTCATTACCAAAAACACAACAAAGATACATTATTCATGGCTGCAATATAATAATAATATGAAAAATGAACAATTGCAATAAAAATGAGAAAGAAATTAAAATATTTAAATATACTAAAATCTACTCTAAAGTTTCACGTAGCATGTAATTATACTGTAATTACACTGTTACTACCTACAATTCAGGCATAAATGTATCTATAATAGTGGCTCAGAAACATCCATTAAGTTTCACTCCAGCAGCACTGAATTCAGCCCTGTGAGTGTTTTTGAGCTCAGCTCTAGCATATGAATTAGGATCCATCTCTGGTTTCACAGATAAAGAGATTGAACATTGTGACTCACTGTGCACAGCCGTGAGATTCACAAGTTCTGGTGAAACCAGACACAAGTTTGAGAGTGAATGTTAATTGGTGAGATTATAAGAACAGTTTTGTGTTCAATCTGAGGCCCAAACACCTCTGGGTCTAAGACATCAGGTCAGCTCATCAATATAAAACGACTACATAAGGAACACAACAGTTTATAACTGGCATCAACTATTACTTATAACTGCGTTTTATATTAAATTCAGGTATATTTGAGTTGCCAAGTATTATGCAAACATAATATAACACACACACACAAACATATATATATATATATATATATATATATATATATATATATATATATATATATATATACTTTTAGGAAGAAATAGATTCATAAAATAGATTTCATTCTGTATATTAAATCAAAATCTGCAGTGTATCTGCAATGTTTTTTACATGAAGTGCCATTTGTAATTTAATCTCATTCGTGTACATGTCACATATGTATTCTACAGAGATGCTGATTTAAAAACATTGCACATCTCATTTATATACGTGTTTATTCTGGCAGAAGAGCATCCGTGCAAAAACCACACACGACGTGACATGCTTGTACTTGTGCGACACTTCACTGGGTCCAGTGGGTTTAGCGGTTTCTATATTTTATCCACTATGCATGGAGTTTGGCTTGTCTATAGCTCATGACTGAATAAAAGCAGCTGCATGACAATGAAGAAGGATTACTGCAAGAATATATAATATATACTATATATGTGTGTGTGTGTGTGTGCATGTAAAATTTTATACATACAGCAACTGTTTTCAGTATTGATAATAATATAAATATACATCCAATCAGTATATTAGAAGGATTTCTGAAGGATCATGTGACACTGAAGGCTGGAGTAATGATGCTGAAAATACAGCTTTGATCACATGAATAAATTACATTTAAATAGAAAGAAGACATTTTTAAATTGCAATAATATATCACAATATTTTTGCTGTATTTTTGATCAAATAAATACACCCTTGGTTTGCGCCTAGAAGAAATTTATAAATTTAAGAGCTATAATATATTATAATATAATATAATGATTGAATTATACTAAGTATACATTATTATTATATCAAATAAATATTTGATACTAGTTAATACTGTCCCAGTTCAAACATTTACTTAACATCCACCTTCATTAAATATTTGACTCTTGTCAAAATGTATGCCATATTATTGCAAAAGTATGCAATAATATAAGGTATGTTATGTTGGAAAAACGAAATTTAAATCCTCAAAGTTAAAACCGTTTTGTCTACACCAGGTGATAACCAGCCCCACATACAGCTCACTGTATAAAAGATGCACTACACGAATAATCGGCAGTATTTAAGAATCAGCTGTCGTCACCACTCTTCTAGCCATTGCTCTCATTCGGTCTACGATGTTATTTCATTTTCTAGGTATTGGCATCTCAGCGCAGTGAACCACAGCCAGCTCTGATTGAAGCTGTTGATCCAGATTGCAGTCAACAAGGTCAAAGTCAAAACCAGGTACAGCCGCTAAAGATCCATCAGTGTTGTGCTCCTGAGAAACGGGGACCGCTCTCTGCCATCAGTGCTGTCGTTTGAGCTCAATCTTTCAATGGTAGCGAATGCTAAATGACTAGTAACTGCGTAACCAGCTGTCGGTCACAGTGTGGTTTGGGAATCACTGGGATTGCACATTTGGGAAGTCTGTTGGGGCCATGAAGACTTCTAAACTGATTTACAGCGGCAGCAGCTTCATCAGATTCATTCCACATTGCCGGAATGTTGGCCGGCGTCATAAACTACAGAAAGCCAAGAAGAAAATATTACAGAAGATGCAGGATGCATTGTACCTCATGGAGTTTCTGAATACTCTTGTTGTAATTTATAGCTAAATGTATTATTAATGAAATATATTGTCTTGACAGAAACACTTTATGGTAATATCCGTCTCCTGGAGGTTGCATATTTTGTAAACACGGTCCATGAGCCGTTTTTGTGATTGATGAAGTGCTGAAACACACTAAACAACGGCTGAGATGAATGTGGGTCTCTGAACACCGCTTATGTGTGTGTTCTGGAGATGGTGAATAGATTGGCAGCTCTGGTTCTGTGCCATCATCATAAAAGAGCACTGCTTGTGTTCTTCATATCATCATATACATCATATGTATACTGTAGTTTATAACTCAGGGATTGTACCAGGAGATGCTCAGATCCATCAGTTTGTAATCTCCTCTAGTGACTGCTGTCTGAAATACAGCCTTTACCATCAACAAGCTGCTTTTCTATTACAGATTTGCGTAGCAATGTTGTGATGATTTATAAACGTCGAAAAAAAATTTATTGTAAAATGATGGCGTTTTCATTAAATAATGTTATGCGACTAAACTTTAAATTTCCTCTTGTAATAAATAATGGCATGTAGACCAGACCCTGCATGTTGATAGGTGTTGGTAGGTTTACGTATATCGCAGCATCCGCACTAGTAATTAGTTTTCCAGACTATAAGTCGCACTTTTAATCATAGTTTGGCTGGTCCTGCGACTTATAGTCAGCTGTGACTTATTTATCAAAATTAATTTGACATGAACCAAGAGAAATGAAACAAGAGAAAACATTACCGTCTCCAGCCGCCAGAGGGCGCTCTATGCTGCACAGTGCTCCTGTAGCCTACACTGAAGACATAGAGCGCCCTCTCGTGGCTGGAGACGGTAATGTTTTCTCTTGGTTCTAAATGAATGCGACTTATAGTCCAGTGCGACTTATATATGTTTTTTTCCTCGTCATGACGTATTTTTGGACTGATACGACTTATACTCAGGTGCGACTTATAGTCGAAAAAATACGGTAATTGAGGGAGACATAGGTATTAATATTTAGTGAAGCAGCGCAGACAATCGATTCAAGGATGCTTGTGAAAAAACATTCTTAAAAACACTAGTAAAAACGAAAACAAACAAAAAAATGTTTCCATTGAAGTTTGCAAAACATTTATTTTTCGAATTAAATGAAAAATCATCTCATAGTAGCATAAGTGTTTTTTTTTTTTTTTTTTTCGCAATATGAAGGGCAATGGAAACACAGCTACTAAAGGATATAATCCAGTAGAATATATGACAAAGTCAACAAGGTGCATTTTGATTTCATCTGTGCTTCATATTGTTCAAAACGTTGAATTTAAATATTAAATCTAAACGGAAAGCCACTTGTTTTCATTCATCAATTCATTTCTAAAAAAAAGGAATAAAATATTTTTGAAAACAAAAAGAAATCTTCATCGGCTCTTGCATTATTTTTGGTAAATAATAAACTGTATTTTATATACATATATGTATCTTTTTATATGAAATATATGTATGTTTTTTTAAAGGTTGCAATACGCCACCACACCTCTTTAAAGAAAGACTTTTTTCATGCATATTTATTGATCTCTGGGGCAGCAGGACGAACGAGAACATTTCCGCTTTGATTCTAGAGGCCAGATCGTGCGTCACCAACCCCCCCTCCCCATACACACACACACACACACACACATATACTTTCACACACACACCTTGCACTGCCAGCGTGCAAGACAGATGAGCCGCCCGGCGCGGTATAAAAGGTCAGGCCCAAGTATTAGCAGCTTCCCTGTTCTCTCCAAGACTGATGCAGCGCCTTCCACTCAAAAAAACACAAACATCCAGCTTCTGCTTTATCTGTGGATGGGAAAACTTCGTGATTCATTAACAAGGAAATGCGAAAGGCCCATATCCCATAATGCACACCTCTAGCAGTTAGTTGCATCACATCCGACTAAATGCTACCAAATGTGCTCCCCATTCTCCCTGAAGGCACGCGCAGTCTCTCTCGTCTGCCTTTGATTAATAACGCAGCGGTTTAAGCACATAATTTCCCGTGTGCAGAGATTATGGGTTGAGGCTCTGTTAAACAGCCGCTCGACTCGCTCATTTATGGTCTGGGATCCCATTACACCAGCATTACGAACACCAGAATAGAAGTAGCGATAATGGACAGTTTTATTCCTCTAAATCAAGAGGTCCTGCGTGGCAGAGCTGCGCCGGATCACGCGAAGAGCCCCATCCATCAGCCGGCCCGGTTTAGAAAACCTTATCATGTGTGGACTACATCTGTGTGGAGCAAAGGTCAAGTCTTGGCATCACTGAAAACAACAACACAGTGTGACGCAGCTCACTTGACCAAATCAAATAAAATTACATAAAAAAATATAGGAAAAGGCCCATATTGATAATAAAGGTTGTGATAAATGAATTATTTTCTTAATTGATTTTTTTTTTTTTAATGTGAACAATTCTTGTATATTATATTATATTATGTTATATTATATTATATTGTAACCATAATCCTTTTGACATTACAGTACAAGAGATTTAATACAAACATAATTTATTAACAATAATAAAAAAAAAAATCTTCCATAAATCTTTATTTATTGGTTTGCTTGTGAATCTGACATTATTATTATTATTATTATTATTATACACAATATAATGTATAATTATACATTATAACTGTTTAATTATTACACTGTAAATCCATAAAGCACGTTTTCATAATAGAATAGAATAGAATAGAATAGAACCATAAACCATAAGAAATGTATTTCAAATCAAATACAATTTTCTACTACTACTAATAAATTAAATCAAACCTGTTTGCTTGCTTCTATTTTCCATTTTCTATTTTTATTTATTCTATTTATTTATTTATTATGACATTTTTGCACAATAATATAGTTAAACACCTTTTATTATGATTAATATGATACAGTCATTATTATCAATGACCGGTATAATTAATAATTTCAAAACTAAATATATTATTCTATTCTATTCTGATCTTTCAAATCTGAATATCTCTTAATATCTCAGGTGTGCGTGGTGAAATCAGGCAGCCTGTTGTTTTCAGGTCAGCGCGCTCGGAGTGCCTTTAAAAAGCTATTTGATTAAGCACCAGTCACGCAGGTATTAACTCACAGCACTGGCATCAACAAAATGAAAATAAATTTCCATGAAAATAGATTACCTAGCGGTTGGATGACACCGTTTAATGCGAAGACCTCTTTCCACCCAGTTACTATCTTGAAACTTAAGGAAAAGTCGTACTTTTTTTTTTTAAGCTCTGAGAAAAAGCCTGCGTTTTAATACACTCTTTTATCAGTAAAGAGGGCCGCCTTTCAAAGGTATAAATTAGCGCGGCTTCCTCCTTCCATCGATAATCTTTACCATAAAATGAAGTCAGGCCTGAAAGCTCTAAAATGTGCTTTAAAGTTTCATCCAATTACTCGCTCCAGAGCCTCATAGTTTTATTTTGCATTAATGATGAATTCTGAAGTGTCTGAGATCTAATCTGAAACTTAGGCCTGGTGTGCTGCGGCTGGATGGGAAGAGTTTCTGTGCGTTTGGCGTGTGGTGTGGGCTAGAAGAGGACGGAAATATACTGCAGAGTTAACCCTGCTTTTTGCAGTCACCTCACGGCCGCTCTTTCTGCACTTACTCAAGCATAGCCTGTAAGAACTTACAGCTGCCTGTTCCCCGTTTGGAGTGCCGCCCTTCCCTATTGGCCTGCGGCCCCACTGTTAAAAGCATCTGAGAGCCCACATCGCATTCCAGGTCCCCTTGTAAAACATGTGGAGGACCGGGGTCTACAGCGGGACCCCTTCCACATCCTGGACTTTTTTTATTGGCATTGAGAGCACACATGGACATGCACACACTCACACACACTTACTGCCTGTTATTGAGTCAGGAAACCTAGAAGACCGGGCTAAACGTGTCAGAATATGTGACACCTCGTTTTCATCGTTTTGTAGCGGTTTGGATTCTGTAGCTTGTTTAAAGGAATAGTTCACCCAAAAATGCTGAACAGTTTTCTGAAGGTTTACTCACCCTCATATCATCCAAGATGTGGATGAGTTTGTTTTTTTGCATCAGATTCGGAGAAATGTAGCATTGCATCACTTGCTCACCAATGGCTATGAATGGGTGCCGTCTAAATGAGAGTCCAAACAGCTGATAAAAACGTCACCAATAATCCACAAGGTAATGTGTCGAGAAGCCAAAAACTGTGTGTTTGTGAGAAACAAATCCATCATTGAGACTTTTTAACTTTTTAAACAATCCTTAATATTGCTTTTCCCCAGTGATAAAACCATCTCGTCTGAATCAGGAGCGAAATCTGCAGTGTGTAGAAATAGAAAGAGTCCAACACTTTTGGTGTATTTAGCTGTAAACAGGTATATTTTGATGTGAGAGGACAGCAGCGGATGGACTTTTTCATTAAAGGAAGTGTTGTTATGGACTAGTATTTTAATCAGAAACAACATTTGGAAGTTGAAAACGTCTTGATGGATTTGCTTCTTGGACATGCAACTTTTGGCATTTTAAGACGTTAAATGATGGACTGGAGTGGTGTGGGTTAATTGTGAACTGTTGTGATGTATTTATTAGCTGTTTGGACTCTCATTCTGACGGCACCCATTCACTGCAGAGGATCCATTGGTGAGCAAGTAATGGGATGCTACATTTCTCCAAATCTGATGAAGAAACAATTTCATCTTCAGCATGGATGAAGCCTGACCTGAATGTGAGTCACCTTAATTGATAAACGCTATTAAACTGTGTTTATTATTGGCAGAATTTTAGAAGTGCAGCATTTTACAAAGACTAGCCTAAAATAGGGACTAAATAATCAACATTTGGCTATTGGTGACCTAGGTGACAATAAAGATGATCAAAATTGTGTAAATAATGTCCATTTTGATGTTACACGGCACATTCTGAGTAAGTGTTAATAAGCTTTTCTTGTAAGTACATAATGGCAGAAACTCTTTAAAACCAGCTTCATTTGGAGCAGAAATTAAATAGAGCAGATCGATACCACGGGGAGCCAAATAGACGTAAATGGATCCTAAACATGTTAGAGTTTAGATGTGGGCCATCCATTTGTTTCAGCCCCGTGAGATCTAAAGTGCCTATTGAAGGTGAAATCCTGTCATTATCCTGGAGACTCTGACCTGCGCAGTTCACAGTGCGTGAAATAAGCCAAAAGATGGTCAGGCCGAAGCGTTTAATTATCTCTGAGATCCTCATCAAATATGGAGAAGTAGCTGTAGACTAATGTGTTCATTACAAAGAAACTGCTAAGCATGGCTCTGGAGTTCTCAGACACTGGTGCTGCCGTAGACACCCCCCTGCACCATCGCCCAAACCCCCATCAATCTGGTCCAAACCCTGACAGGAAATCAATCTCCAGCGCTTCCTAATAAAGCTGTGAGCTTGCTCCACCTCTCCATTTCCACTCTGTCACTGGGAGAACATACACTCTCTTCTTATCCATCCCGTTTGGAATAGAATCTTTATTTATCGCTACGCAACCAGGACCGGAGGAATGTGTTTCCACTATTTCCACACAATGTCACATTATCGCTGGGGGGATGCTGCTGAAATAACATGAGGTTTAAAGGGACAGCTGTCAGAAACTTAAATCCTGAATCTCAAGTTGTTCCAAACCTGTATGAGTCTCAGCTTCTGTTGAACACGGAAGAATATATTTTGAAGACCTTTGGTGGCCAAACAGCTGATGGTCCCCATTAACTTCATGGGGGGTGATATCATCTTTTTGAGATGACATCACCAAGTCCTCTTGTTTATTTTTTTCAGTCTCGAGGTCATTGCACACTGAATCCGAAATTCCAGTCGCGAAATTTTTGCACGTAAAAAAAAATAAAAACGACATCAAGTTGTGTCGATCACGTTCCCAAAGTTTTGTCTGTTATAAAAATAATCGTATCAGCTTCGATTTTCTGCGTTTTCATATCCATAGCAAGCATTTTGGTAGGAAAGGATGTCAAATACAAAAATAAATAAATAAATAATATATATATTTAGACATTTTTACCATCTAATCAAATTACCTATGGGTCCCACTTGTTGAATATCATTTTGCAATCAAAAATATTATAATGGAACTAAAAATGGATTGCATACACGTTTTTTTTCCTACTTATTCACACAACATTTCTTTCATATTTCTATCTATCCATCCATCCACACAAGACAGACGGTCAGATATCATTGATTGGTTTTAAAATTGAGAATCATTGCATTAAACAATTTTAAGTGGTCTTAGGTGTTTTATGAGAACTGTGCTACCTGAACTCGGGACTTTTACCAAGTCCAAAAAATTGATTATTAAATGGAATATTAAAAATCCTGGGCATTTTGCTTTTTATTTGAGCATGGTGAAGAGTTCTCGCACGTCATCTGTTATATCAAAGTGCTTATTTGTTTTTCATATTGGATTTCTTCAAATGGCCAGTGTTCATTTTACTGCTTCGGATGGTCCCTCGTCTCGTTTCAATCGACTCTTGTTTGCACAGGCTGGAATTACAATAATTGTGCTGTGGCAGCAATTCATTTGAGGCTAAGCCTTATTAACTTCTCTTTAGAGGTCGGAGATGAGTGCCGGACAACTCATTTCTGGCATCGTCAGGTAAGGCCTCAAGCAAAGCCAAGCGCAGCCGACTCTACGGCCCCAGAATCTTCAGACGACTAAAGGAACTGATGACTCACTGCTGCTCCTGTTGAAATCCACTCAGAAAATCCAACTAATCCACAGTCCCTGAGCCCAAGGGTTTATACACCCAGCATACTAGCCCACAACCTCTGCCTGCCGCCACAATGCCACAATCTTCAAACCGAAGATAGTATCTGCTTTATCTGGCCAGGCAGCTTTGACTGTACAGAACAGGTTAGTAGATTACAACTCCGGGGGCGAACTGTTCATGGGTGAGATTTGCTAGCATGGTAGCTAGCAAAGTAGACGAAGTATTTAAGTTTAAGGTTGCTACCCTAACTAAGATCCATATGTTTTGTACCAGATAAACACTTTTGAAAAAAAGAGTACACTTTAACAAAGAGTACTTATTCTGAAAATAATATACTTGAGAGTGAACAGAATGTAATGTAAACTAGTGAACTGGTTACATGTATTGGCATTACATAATTTCATTACAATAAATAAATGTAACTGTAATCCAGATTACAGTTACCGAGAAAAAAAACATGATATTTTAAATAATATTAATTTGTTGCTTTGCCTGTTTTTGATGATACATCCTGTCATTAATCAATAGTGAGTACTTGTGTAACTTTACATTTTTGAATGACTTGAAAGCTGAAAATGTAGAAAAGTAATCAAAAATTAATAATTTACAGTACTTTAAAGAAAAAGTACAGGATATTTTTTTCTCAGAATTCTGAATTTATAACACACTATTCTGCATTTTACAAAGTCATAAAGTCCTGGATAGTCACAAATAATTGTTAGGTATACATTCACAATTGTAATGTTATTATTTTGTAATTTAATCAAAAAAAAAAAAAAAAAAAAAAAATATATATATATATATATATATATATAGAAGTTGTTCCATTTAGAATTAAGTCTATTAAATGTGTACTTGTAATACTTGTAGATAGAGTGATCTACAAGTATCTCACATTATCTACAAGTATTACAAGTACAGATTTAATAGACGTAATTTTAAATGGAACAACTTCTGACATATTGCGATATTCTAAAACTGACTCTGAACCCTTAGCGAGCTCATCGCAACACCCTAGCAACCATCCACAACAGCATACTGTAACTTCATGACGGTGAGTTTTACACTGGCAACAGCATTTCTATTTTCTTCATAAAATGCTTAAATCTGACAGAAACGGTTAACATTTCAAAAGCGATCTAAGACAAAGGCATGCGCTTTGATGCTTCATATCTAATTTTGTTCAAAGAGGAAGTTCTGCTGGCTCATGTGAAGGTCACTGGCTAACGATGTTACAGCTTCAATCCAAACACAAAGCAATACATCAGTGGGCAAGAGCAGAACAGATTCAATTTGATGTCATTAGCTGACCAAGATGAGAGAAGGAAATTTACCTTTAACAAGATTAATGGCCAATTACAGGGACATCCCATTAATTTCAGAAAGTTCATTGATTTACAGTGGCATCGCATATTCACCTGAAATAGCATCAAGGATTCTGCAGAGATTCTGTCAGTTTGTAGTCCTGGCAGGTTCTCTCTCGCTGTTAGCATGTCATGTACAAGCATTATAATATTGGTAAAATAATGTGTAATTTAGAATATATCTAAATATAAATAATGTTTATATGGCAAGTTATAAATCTTAACCTGTCTTTTAAGTTTTACGTATCCTCTTAACTTGTATGTTAGCTGAATATTTGGGCTAATTTGGCAATGCTGTCTGCTACCAAAAAGAGTCAAGCTCTCTCAGCTCTGTTTAAGACATTTTGCCACATTTAAATACCAAAGATTTGCCAGATTTTCTTAATTTTTCGTTGGTTCCTTTCAATGAATATATACACTATTTTTCTAAACATACTTAAGTAGAGTTTTAAAAAGTGCACTTTATAGTCAATTAAAAATGAACTGTAACTTGATTTTACATTGGAAGTTAATATATTTTAAATGTAATAATAATTTTAAACATTATTACATTATCATAAATGTGTAATTACTAACATTTCACTACGACATACAAGTTTCAGAAATGGCATTAACATATATTTTAGTTTAACATAAATACTTGTCAATACTTTCAGAAGTATCCATATTTCAGTAAGTAACCAGTTAAGCATATTTAAAGCACTTAACAATCAAACATTTTTATAGAATCAACATAACACAACATAACTACTTATAAATTACGCCTAGGTATTGGTCAAAAAATTTATTTAATATAAATTTAGACTATAATACATTATGTAAAATTTAAGCGGTTACAGATTACAAGTTACTATGGCTGCAAAATGATTAGTAGCAATTAATCGATTCAAAATAAAAGTTTATTTTAGTTTATAGTTATGTGTGTGTACTGTGTATATTTATTATGTATATATAAACACTAACTGATATATGTATATATTCAAAAAAAATATGTATTGTATGTATCTGTATGCACATTTGTAAATAGTATCATCTATAAATATAAATGTTACATATAAATCTTGCATATTTTCCTTAATATATATGTTTTTTTTGTGTTTATATATAGCCTGTACATAACAAAATACACACAGTACACACACTTACATGTATAGTATATAAACAGACGTTTTATACATTTTGAATTGATTAATCGCAACCAATCCTTTTGCAGCCCTATAAGTTATGCTATTCAAAATGTAATCGCTAGGCTACAGTATGTCAATTACTTTATTAAATTATAATTAATACTAATTATAATTAAGGTTATTGCGAGTTATAACTTTTGATTGTGAGTTAACATCTTAATTTTTATTAGATTATTTTCTCAAAATTGCGAATTCATATCTGGGGAATTCAGGGGAAAAGAAAAGTCTGATTTGTGAAATATGATTTATTATTGTGAGGAAATATTAAGAATTTTGAGGAAAATGTCACAATTACCTGTACCTTTTATTCTCAAAATTACACGTTGTAACGTTATAACGACGGCAGATTATTGCAAGTTATAACTAATGATTATGAGTTACATATAAATTGTGAGTTAAAATGTCAAAATTCTGAATTTTATTTATTTATTTATTTATTTTTTAAGTTGCAATTACTTTTCGCCCCTCTCTTTTCTTCTTTAAATTCCATGGCTGAAATGGGCTTCCATAAGTTTCAATAGAAATTGCATTAAGTTGTATTGTATTTTACCCTGTGCCATAATTTTTTTTACTTAATAATCAGGGTAATTATAAAATTCACATATAAAGAATTACTCAAGTCTTACTTAAAATTACCACTACCTGCATTTAATATAACTTACAACTGTTAAAAAACAAAACAAAAAAAACAACAACATCCCAGTTATCATGCAATAAATTGCTCACACAACACTGCATTACATTTTTGCACACACACACACACACACACACACACACACACACACACACACATATATATATATATATATATATATATATATATATATATATATATATATATATATATATATAAGGTGTATTATTCTGTAAAAAGTTTGCTTCATTTTTCTCACAAGGCTTGATTTGTTTCTGGTCTCTCCTTCAATTTTAATGTGTGGATTTTTTTCACTCATTTTATCGCCTGTCAAATTAAATTGTAAGTGTGATTGCTTAAAAAAGTAAGCCCACCTCTCCTCAACAAGCCACAAAGACCCAAAATAAAGCCCTTCATGTAGTCAATTATAACTAATTGCTGTCGTCAATGTGATTACATGAGCAATGAAAGGCCTTTGAAAGGAGAGCAGTGTAGTGTTACCACAAACAGGCATTCCACTTACCCCTCTGTACAAACCAAAACTCATTCAAACATGTGAGTACACTAGTTATGGTCAGCGCTGGAGCCTTTTCCATATTTTCCAGGCCATTTTTGGTTGAGTGTCTTCATGTGCGAGGCTGTCAGCTTGTGTGATTGTCTCCACACCACTTGCATAAAAACTGCTCCGTTCCAACTGGAATGAACTGGCAGTGTGCCTTGTGTGAGAAAAAGGGAGTTGAGTATTCGCTTTTAGAGTCGTCTCGTAACTTTTTTTGATTAAAGAAATCTGTGTCAGGGGGGAAATAAAGAGAGATCCCTGGAAGTTCTCTGCTTATGCTTACGGTATGAATCAAACAACCTGAAGTTTGAAACAAAGCAGAGACCGAAAGGGCAGGAGGTCTTAATGCTGAGCTTTTGGAAAGAGACTTGTGGGCAGAGGTGTACAGAGAAAATACACTAGAGCTGATGTATGTGTGTTACGTCAAAATCGACTCTATTAAAAGACAAAACATCAAGAGAAAATGGATGGAGGTATAGACTTTTCCTGGTTAGTATCCTGTATAGGGGGTCACACAAGAGCAAGCTCAGTATTTCAGATTGTAAGTCAAAAGATCAAATAGACAAATATAAGTTTTCTTTTACCAGTGGTTTTGTATGCTGAAAAAAAAAGAGAGACAACCTGACAACTGATGTATTCCTTCATGTTAACACTTGAATTTCTTATAGAGAAGGACAGGATCTTTTGTTTCTAATAAGTGTTATCTACATTCACCACACTGGAATTGCGATTGAGGCTCTGATGTAGTGGATTTTCACGACAGAGCAACATTTGTAGCAAAAAAAAGAAAAAACTACTTTACGCAAGTCGAAACTAGACCAAAAAGCTTTCAGCGTATTTTTACCATCCAAAAGCCTTTTCATTTGTTATTAGAATGTCTTGGCATCTCAGATTGTAATCTCTTTTTCTTCTCCGACTTGTCTGTTCCTCACTCGCAGTCATCAATCATCGCAGGGCAATGACAGGAAGGGCAGTTGGAGTGTGTATTAGGTGAGATGAATTTGAAAGGGCTGCCGCCGGAAGGCACCACATAGCAGAGGTTGGTCCGACCTGTTGCGGGAATGTCTCTTTGTGTCAGAGTCGGTGTCACTCTTGTGTTTCCGAGGGTTGAGTCACAGCTGCGGTAATCACATGTTGTCAACAACCTCCGCTGTAATGTCCAACTGACAGCGACCTCCTACTGAGTGACTCACAGATTAATGAAAACAAAACATTCTCTTGATGGCCGACCTGTTGGAGTTGCTATGTGGCGTACTTTCCGTCAGTTTGTTTTTGTTAAAACAATGTCGGGGCCGGACGCGACTGGCGCCTTGACACGCCAAAACTAAATTACACCCACAATAATCAATGAAACTGTCTATACTGGAAGAGCCTGTTGCTTTGCTTCTTAAGCCCATTTCTGGTTTTGACAACTGCTTTCCCTGCTCGTCTTATATATATATATATATATATATATATATATATATATATATACATATATATATATATACATAGATTATTAAATAAAATCAATGTGATAAATGTCAAAAATGTGATATTTAGCTCATTTATCAATGCTGGCCATGTGATATATTTCAAAATAGGCAATGTTCATTGCAAAATTGTTGTAAAACAAGTCATTTTCACTAAATAATAAAAAATAAATAAAATAAAAGTTATTTTTTCTGACATTTGTGTTTAGACTATAAAAGTTGTACAAACATAACATATATTAAATGGTTTCCAAGATAAGAATAAAGTTTATAAGAAAGAAAGAAAGAAAGAAAGAAAGAAAGAAAGAAAGAAAGAAAGAAAGGATGCACTGCCTCGATGGTAAACAAATGGATCGCGAATGGATGTTTAATTAATATGTGCTTTATAAGTATTAATTAACAGCCAATATGCTAGAAATATGCATGCTAATAAGCAACTAGTTAATAGTAAGAATCAGTCCCTAAACTAAATTGCTACCCAGTATGTATCCATTTCAGAGATGCCTCCCAACGTTTTCCACTCGAAACATTCAACTCCTCTGCTTTCGCAAGGCCTCTAGGTGTCAGTTTGTCTTTGATATAATCTACGGTTGCTACAATAAAGCGCAAGTCAACCATAACTAGGTCACCTCTTGACATGGACAATATCCCTCATCCAAATCACCTAATAGACATGTCACGGGAGTGGACGAGAAATGCATTTTAGAAGTATACAATGAAACTAGTTTATGTTTGTCTGCTTGACAGCTGCCTTTTGTTGTGATAATTACATTTAAGCTTCATTTTCTCCACGTGCCTCCCGCATACTCTGAATAGTCATGTTTGTACAGGATGGACCTGCGAGGGCTAGTAATATATATAAGGTCTTACCTTTTTCTTTCTCTGCCTCAGAAAGATAAATACCTGGAGGGAGTCCTTTGTACCTGGGAAAAGTAACAAATGCACTCTGAGCATGCTGTGGTAGGGTTTGATGCATGCTTTTCTGATGTTCTCATCCTTTCAAATGCCACTTCAAATGCGCCTCGCAACTCAACTTGTCATAATATTTATAGTTTGTCTGCTTTGCTTTCTGCTCCATGCAGTTTTCTCTGCCCTTTCCTCAGCAGCATGCACGACATCTCAATATCAAGCCTCAATGCAGAAATGACCCAATAAGCTATGCAGAAGTCACTGAGCAGAAAATTCTAGTGAGGCCTACCTTTGCAAATCCGGAAATTGAAGACCTAAACAAAATGCAATCTCAAAGCCTCCTCGGGTGCGGCTCAGGTTTACCTCTGAGCCTGAGATTACACTCTTTTCCGCAGCTGTTTCCTGGACTCACGGTCTCTCCCTCTTGCAAGAGTGGGTTGAGAGGGGCCAAAGCCCCGATGTTGACATTGCCCCAGGCCATCCACTTCATCTCAGCCCCACAGCCATGGGAATCTGACATCCTAAATCAAGCGTGCCGTGTAAATCTCTGCGCTGACGCTGACTGTTTTGTTTGAATGTTTGCTTCAGACTGTCTGCATCCCCGGCCAGTGCTATAATGACTTTGGTCTTGCTCTCTACAGGAAATGTTGGATGCTTCCAGGGATCTGGCTGAAACGAGGGGAAAGGCTTGTTCATTTCCCTGCAGAGGGTCTGGGGCACGACTTTAGTGCAAGTGCTGAAATTTCCTCTAAGCAGAGCTTAGATGCTCCCATCCAGTTTCACTCACATCCTTGCATACTCATGAGAAGTATCAGACTCACATGCCACAGTGATTTATGAACGAGAGGATAAAATAAAATAAATGGTTAGCGTGCGTTCTTTTTCACCAACAAATAAGGTGATGAAAGGTATCGGCCAATCCTCACTGGATGCCCCTGTTGGACCTGGGACAACAGATCTAGCAAGTAATCAGTTTGTGGGTTTAGGGCAAGGGTGCCCAATTTTGCCTGGAGGTTTCTTGGGGTCCTGAACACCATGATTACCTGAGAGTGGCCCTCCAAGAACAGGATTGGGCTACCCTGATTTACCCTGATTTTCACTTAGTCTGGATTGGTGTAATTTTATTTTCTATCACAGACTGTATAAACATATAGTCCTTAAAAAATCCCAAGTGTGTGACAGAGGATTTTTAAAATTAATCAAGTTATCTAACGCAATGTTTGCAACCGATGTGGGCTGTTTTGTTTTAATAATTAACTTCATACTGCTTGTTTCACATGCCAGGGCTATAATGACTGGATGTTGGATGCTGCAACAAGGGGAAGAGATTGTTGATTTCCCTACAGAGGGTCTGCGGCACTCCTTCGATACAAGTGGAAGAATTTCCCCTAAGCAGAGACCAGCTACTTCTGTCCTGTCCCATTTGCATGCAGATGAGAACGATCGGACTCATGTGTCGAACTGATTTATGGACATGTGGACGAGGGGAGAAAATCAAACGAATGGTCAGCATATGTTCTTTATTTATCACCAACAAGAGTGAAAAATGAGCTCATCCTCTCCTCAACTCACTCCCCGAGTTGCTCTGTCTGGGAGCATCTGGAATGGGTTAGAGTTACTCCATACAGCAAAAGAACAGGAAAGCCGAGAGCAGGTCTTTAGTAGATTGTGGCTCTGGGTGAGGACTGGCCTCACGCAGTTATCACTCGCCGGTGTCTAATTTAACCATCTGTTTCACTGACGTCCCACTGTCTCTAAAATCATTCCTGATGACTGTAACAGAAACAGTGGAGGTGTAACTAGCTCTCTTGAGAGGAACCATTTTGAATCATATTGGAATACTGTATGCAAGACTAAGGGATTCAATTCAAACTTTGAAATTATTCACTTTGAACATTTAATTTTCAACGAATCTTAAGGCCAGTACATACAGTGATAGCAATATATCTGTGGGTGTCCAATCCAGCCCCCGGAGGCTGACAGAGTTTAGCTCCAATCTTAATTAAAAACACCTTAACTACTTAATTGAGGTCTTCAGGGTTACTTTGCAGATTGTCAGCGCAGGTACTACATTTGATAAATAACTTTTCTTGCAACCATTAGAAAAAAATGTTTTATAAAGTATGGTATGAATGCAATCTAGACATACTATATCCGGTATGTAGTCGTTTTGCCTCTCAGCAATTCTTGACTCTTCTCCCTTGGCCTTATGATATAATAAAGAGTCCATTGGATGCAAACTTATGAATCTCAGTGGAAGTAACAAGTTATCTGGATACAGTTTGCCTAGTGTTTTATGAATATTCTGAATTTGGACATACTATTCACATCATGTACTGCTTTTGGTCAAACTGTAAAGTAGGGAAAATAGGAATATTAAGACTCAGGTTAGAGCCAACTCTGAAGGAAGGTGGTCCTCCAAGATTAGATAGAAAGACATGTGCCTTAATCAGCATCCTAGATGATTTTGGAAATCTAGTTGGGTTCCAAAGTTAGGGTTAGAGGTTAGGGTTAGAGCTAGGGTTAGGGTTAGGGTTATGCAAAGAACTGGGACCTGGACAATTGAGGGGCAATTAATATTTAGAGTTGCTCCAGAGCTAAGGGATCAAGTATAGGCTGGTTAGTTTTGGGGAATTAGACTTTGCTGATAGATTTCGTAACAACACCACTATGCTGATAAAAGCTAATCTTTCTGGAGTCTTATAAAAGCATGAACTGGATTTATTTCTTATTTCTGCATTTGACATCACGGCACTGGCAAGATAGTTGCTCGTGGAAGGTCTTGGGACTGTGCTAGTACTTGTGGTGCCACCAGCCAATCACTGTCAGGACCTCATGAGCATGCTTGACACCATTTTAGTGGCCAACTAAACTCCAATGACACAGAGTATTACCGCAGGGGTACACTCTACATTCCCTCCAAAATCCCCAGCGTGTGACTGAGGCAATGAAATTACAAAATTAATTAAGATCCAGTAACGAGATAATGGGATTACAGTAAATCTGATGAAGATGGGCAAAAGTGCAAAATGAGATATTATTGATACCGCTGCTATCAAGCGGTACAAAGCGAAACAGCCCTGTGGGTTACATTAGGATGCTTTGGTTCCGAGTTTTCTGTCTGTTCGAGGGAGGAATGGGCTTGGCTGCAAACTCTGTGCGTCACTTTTATCAGGTGTATATGATCAGCACTTAACGCCACACCAGGGAGACGGGATGCTATTAATTTTAGGAACTCTCTTTTCCTGCACGGATCTCTGTTGTCTTTGCTCTTTCAGTGTACGAGTCTTGGCACGGTGCTCACACATTGCAGGATGGAATTTATTTTTACCTCTTTTAAAAAAAAAATCAGCCTTTTTGCCTCTTTACTGAATAAAATGTTTAGAGGAAAAACATGGAACGGTGAAGAGGGGGGATAATATATGTTGCAAGCCAGATTTAAACTCACATCACCCATATGAGCACCAACCATCAACCTAATGTTTTGATATCAGTTTTAATGCAAAAATATGTTCAGCTTGACTAATGCTAAATGGGACTCTTGTACTTAAGTGTAAGTGAAACAAACTAACAAAACAAACCCCTTCTACCTTCTGCTTCCGTTCACATGTAGAGAAGTGTTTGTTTCAAATACTGCTTATTCCAAGCAAGAGGTGAACAGTTTATAATCACACACTGTGTTTGTGCGCCTTCAGTGTCCCAGCTTCGCTGAAATCAATAGGCATTATTTATATCACTGCGGACTCTCCAGTGCTCAGTGTTTCCAGCTCAGATAAGGCACTGAAGACGCCCAGTTCAGCAGCCAGATCAACTTGCTGATTTATATACAGCATTCTCCACCAAACTCTTAAAGCATTTAAAGCAGTAAATTCAACTTTACCCTAAGATACTTTCCAATTCCTCGGCTCTCAGATATGCTCAGAAAAGGAATACTAGCATACTGCTCACTGCATACTGTGTGTATGAAATACTTAATTATATCACATTAAATAAACTGTAGAATGGTTCACCTAGAATCCCTTGATGACTGCGAAGTAAACAATGCAGATTCAGTATTCCTGCATTGGATTTGCTGAGTCTGGATTTACAACATCCATTGTCTTTAACCCAGAATGCTCTCAAAATAATTCTGCATTCAAGCACAGGATTGTCTATCTGCCCTAGAATCCTCCTTTTCATGCCAGATCCCATGCTTTTTGAGGGAGTATTTGTTGATGCAGGACAAAAGGACACTGTGGTCTTGAAGGTTGACCTTCCATGGGTTTAAAGGTCAGCTCCATTGGGTCCATTAGTCAGGTAAATAGTTTGTGTGTTTTTGAGCCAGCACAGAAGCCGTTTCCCAGTGTTAAATGTGAGCATTCTGTGAGAAGGAAAGAGGGTGGAGATTTCACCTGTCCTGGGCTTTTGATATGGAGCGATCTAAATGTGCTCAATTAAAAAAAATAATTAGTAAAAAAAGTAGTGAATGGTGCTAGTCTGTGCAGAAGTTTCTGCCAATATTTTTGTCGGTGATTACTTGAATGTTGCAATTGCTAATTGTTAAGGCCATTGATGGGGTAATACCTCATTACAAATAATGCAAGTTACGAAATCAGATTACCTTTTTTTTAAGTGACTAGTAATGCATTACTTTTAAATTCACAAGAAATTATAAAAGGCTTACTTTTCAAATTCCCGTTTTTTCAATTTATTTTGCCACAATATAACAATTCATTTTTAATTAAAAATAAATAAGCAAAGCTATGCAGAAGTAATGTAACTACTTTCCATAAAAAGTAAAATAATTAAATACTTTTTTTTGGAGTAATGCAATATTGTAATGCAGTACTTTTAATCAACTTCCTCAACACTGGCTAAGGCAATTGAAGTTTTTTGTTTTTTTAATTAAGGGTTAGCTCACCAATTTTTAACTAGCTTTGTATTGTTACTGTCACACCCTCAGCTCGTTCCCTCAGCCCCAGTCACCATTGCCAGTCACCATCCACTCAATCTCCCATGCACCGCTCACGTGAACCGTCACCTGAATACTGATTACCTGCACCTGCACCAGCAATTACCACACCTTTAAATACTCACCTCACTCATTCACTCACCGGCTGGAATCAAGATTGCATGGACACTCTTTGTGGATCTTCTGCCTGCTCCTTGTGGACTGTATTGTGACTCTGTGGAGATTCAGACACAGCGATTAAGGGAAGTGACTCTTTGTTGTCTGGCCTAGCTTAGTGCTTGAACTCACCTATTGATCAGTGCTTGAAGATTCACCGTCTGTGACCACACTTACCAGCTCTGTTGAAGTCCTATGTTAATAAAGCTTCACGAAAATACTTACCCGTCTTCTCCTCTCCTTGTGTGGATGTGACAGGATTCCAGCCGCGGAAAAAACAGAACTTCATATCTCCCATGGATGTTAACGCTGCTGCTCAGGGAGCGGCTTCGGACCCGTTCACCGAAATGGTGACTGCCCTCCGCCAAGTAATACAGTCAGTTTCACCACCCACCGAAACTAGTGCTTCCACCACCAACAACACGCCCCTTGCACGTCCCGCGTGCTATACGGGTGAACCGAGTGGCTGCAGTGGGTTTATTCTACAGTGCTCACTGTTCGTCAACGCGAATACCAGTAAATTCCCCAATGAGGCCACCAAAGTCGCCTTTGTGATCTCTCTCCTCACCGGACGAGCGCTACAATGGGCAGAGGCTCTTTGGAACTCCCAGAGTCCGGTTCTCTCCTCATTCGATGCCTTCACCACCCACCTCCAGGAAGTGTTCGGGGTGGCTCTAACTCCTCTTTCAACCCATGATGAACTCTTAAATCTCCGCCAGGGAGCCACGGAAATTCACGACTACACTCTCCGTTTCCGGACATTAGCCGCCACCAGTGGTTGGAACCAAACTGCCCTGCTAGCTGCATACCGTAAAGGTTTAAAGCCCCAAATCAGAAAGCAAATGGTCATTTACGACGATAATGTCAATCTCGAGACATTCATCAGAAAAACTATAAATGTTGCTCAGCACCTCTCGGCTTGTGCCTCCCCGGCTTCATATACCATCTCTCCATCAGCCAGAACGCCCTCGCCTCAACGAAACCAGGAGGAACCCATGATCACCGACTCCTACCGCCTAGATGCCTCTGAACGGAGACGCCGCATCCAGCAGCGGCTGTGTTTATACTGTGGCGAGGCCACTCACCTGATCCACGCCTGCCCGGTCCGTCCGCCTCGCCCAATGGTGAGTACAGTTTCCATTACCCCATCTGTATCTCACATACCTCATATCAAAGCCCAGATAACAATTAACTCACGTAATCTTCCCATCCATGTCCTGGTGGATTCCGGAGCCGCAAGCAACTTCATCTCATCTCACTTCGTAACCAAGCACCGTATACCCATCACCCAGAATGAGACCACCTACCGTATCACTACCATCCAAGGATCACCGTTAGGGGGAGGCAAAATAACTAGAAGGACACACGAGCTGGAACTCGTTCTGCCCCACGGACACCGGGAACAACTGGCCCTCCTCGTACTTCCTCGCGCTACCGTTGACGTCGTCCTGGGTAGGCCGTGGCTGGCCCAACATAACCCACAAATCAACTGGAGCACAGGGGAGATCCAGGCATGGGATCCGGGATGCCAGAGTCACATTCACCGTTCACCAGTCCAGAGTTCACAGTCTGAGCCACCGCACCTTCAATTGCACTCCACCTCCATAGGAAGACCTGCCCTTTACTCCTCCTACTCCGATGTGTTCAGCAAGGAACAAGCCACCCGATTACCACCACATCGGCCCTGGGACTGTTGTATCGACCTGCTGCCAGGTGCCAAGCTACCACATGGGAAAATATATCCACTCTCCCGTCCTGAGCAGGTGGCGATGGAGGAATACATCCAGGAGGCTCTCGATCAGGGGTTCATCAGACCATCCACATCTCCAGCTGCATCCATTCTTCGTCCCCAAAAAGGATGGCGGACTTCGACCATGCATCGACTATCGAGTGCTAAATGACGCCACCGTCAAGTTCGCCTACCCATTACCACTCGTTCCGGCGGCTCTGGAGGAACTGCGCGAAGCCAAGGTGTTCACCAAACTCGACCTCCGCAGTGCCTACAATCTGATCCGTATCCGAGAGGGAGACGAGTGGAAGACTGCTTTCATCACCCCTGCCGGGCACTACGAATATCAGGTTATGCCCTATGGGCTTGCTAACAGTCCATCCATCTTCCAGAGTTTCATGAACGAAATATTCCGTGATTATCTCCACCAATTCGTCATTGTCTACATAGACGATATCCTGATCTACTCCCGGAACATAGAAGAACACCAAACACATGTCCGCCACGTTCTACAACGACTCCGAGACCACCACCTCTACCTAAAAGCTGAGAAGTGTGAGTTTCACTGCACTACCGTCTCCTTCCTCGGATACGTGATCTCTGCGGAGGGAGTTCAGATGGAGTCAGCCAAAGTAGATGCTGTGACCAACTGGGCGGAGCCCACAACGGTGAAAGAACTCCAGCGTTTCCTTGGCTTTGCCAATTTCTATCGGCGCTTTATCAAGAACTACAGCCTGCACTCGGCTCCTCTAACATCCCTCCTAAAAGGAGGTCAGCGCCGGCTGCGCTGGACACCCCAAGCTCGAGAAGCCTTCAGCCATCTTAAACACCTCTTCACCTCAGCGCCCATTCTTCGACATCCTGACCCGTCCAAGCCTTTCGTGGTAGAGGTGGATGCGGCCAATCACGGCATTGGAGCCGTGCTATCCCAAAGGTCTGGTGAACCTTGCTCACTCCATCCGTGTGCGTACTTCTCTAAGAAACTCTCTCCTGCCGAATGCAATTATGGAATCGGAGACCGTGAGTTGTTGGCCATTAAACTCGCCCTTGAGGAGTGGCGGCACTGGCTAGAGGGAGCTCAGTTCCCATTCACTGTTGTCACCGACCACAAAAATCTCCAATATCTGCAGAATGCCAAAAGACTCAATGCTCGTCAGGCTCGGTGGTCACTCTTCTTTGCTCGCTTTAATTTCCAGATCACGTATCAGCCAGGTCACAAGAACACTAAAGCAGATGCCCTGTTCCGTATGTACTCACCAGAACCAGACACCAACAAGCCTGATTCAATTCTACCACCCTCCGTCTTCCTCGCGCCTATCCTCTGGCAGATCGACGAGGAAATTCGAGCCGCCACCCTCGAGGAGCCTGCACCTCCGGAGGTACCCACGGGTCTAATGTACGTGCCCACCAACCAGCGACTCCCCCTACTGGAAAGTACGCACACGTCACCTGGCTCAGGACACCCTGGCAGCAGGCGAACCCTCTCGCTCATCCAGCAGAAGTACTGGTGGCCTAACATGGTTCGTGACGTTACCCGGTACATCCTCGGATGCTCGGTCTGCGCCGTTACCACCACACCTCGTCAACTTCCCGTGGGTAAATTACAACCACTGCCCATTCCTCGCCGACCCTGGACCCATCTAGGGGTGGATTTCGCCACTGACCTTCCCCCCTCAAGGGGGTACACTACCATTCTAGTTGTTGTTGATCGTTTTTCTAAATTCTGCAAACTAATCCCATTAAAGGGTCTTCCCACAGCGTTCGAGACCGCCGAAGCCCTCTTCACCAACGTGTTCCGGAATTATGGCACTCCAGAGGACATTGTCTCGGACAGAGGACCTCAGTTTATCTCCAGGGTCTGGCGAGCGTTCTTCCAACTCCTCGGAACATCCGTCAGTTTATCTTCTGGATATCATCCTCAGACCAACGGCCAGACCGAGCGGAAGATTCAAGAGATCTCACGGTACCTCCGTACTTACTGCTCCCAACATCAGGATACCTGGAGCCAGTATCTGCCGTGGGCTGAGTATGCCCAAAACTCCCTTCGCCAAACCACTACAGGCTTAACCCCTTTTCAATGTGTTTTAGGCTATCAACCACCGCTGTTTCCCTGGTCAGGAGAAGTCTCTGAAGTGCCCGCGGTAGATCACTGGTTCCAGGAGAGCGAGAGGGTGTGGGACTCGGCTCACATCCATCTCCAACGGGCAGTTCGGAGGCATACAGAGACCGCTAACCGACGCAGATCGCCTAATCCCGTCTATCTACCTGGAGACAAGGTTTGGCTCTCCACTCGGGATATCCGCCTCCGACTGCCCTGCAGGAAGCTGAGTCCCCGCTACATAGGGCCGTTCACCATCCATTCTCAGATAAATCCCGTCACCTACCGCCTGGACCTACCACCACACTACCGGATCTCACCCACGTTTCACGTCTCACTGCTAAAACGTCACACTGATCCAGTCTCTCCTTCCTCCACAGAACCAGAACCGCCTCCCCCTCCAGACCAACCCGAGATCCTCGGAGACAACATCTACCAGGTCCAAGAGATCCTCGACTCCCGGCGGCGGAACGGCCACCTGGAATACCTCATAGATTGGGAGGGGTTCGGTCCCGAAGAGAGGTCGTGGGTACCACGCAATGACATCCTGGATCCGGCTCTCCTCGAAGATTTCCACCGACAACACCCAGACCGCCCGGCTCCCAGAGGTCGTGGTCGTCCCCGTCGCCGCTCTAGGATGCCTGGAGTCACCCGTGGGGGGGGGGGGGTAGTGTCACACCCTCAGCTCGTTCCCTCAGCCCCAGTCACCATTGCCAGTCACCATCCACTCAATCTCCCATGCACCGCTCACGTGAACCGTCACCTGAATACTGATTACCTGCACCTGCACCAGCAATTACCACACCTTTAAATACTCACCTCACTCATTCACTCACCGGCTGGAATCAAGATTGCATGGACACTCTTTGTGGATCTTCTGCCTGCTCCTTGTGGACCGTATTGTGACTCTGTGGAGATTCAGACACAGCGATTAAGGGAAGTGACTCTTTGTTGTCTGGCCTAGCTTAGTGCTTGAACTCACCTATTGATCAGTGCTTGAAGATTCACCGTCTGTGACCACACTTACCAGCTCTGTTGAAGTCCTATGTTAATAAAGCTTCACGAAAATACTTACCCGTCTTCTCCTCTCCTTGTGTGGATGTGACAGTTACAGTGTCAGTAGTGTAAGTAAATGAGAAAAAAAAAATTGTATTATTATATTAAAATGTATTATTATGGCACAATCTTACAAGAAAACAAGTATTTTATATTTTGTTCAGATTGGCAGAAAATTAATTTGAATTTATATGAATTTATTATAGTAGAGTACGATTTTTAGACTAAAGGTCCACCCCCAACTCTGCCCCTAAACAAAACTCTCAGTAATGTGTAAGATGATTGTATGAAAAGATACAAATTAGACTGTATGAAATGCAATATAGCACTATTTTGAGTCTGATCCTTTCAAGACCTCAATTAAGTACATTGAATGAGTGTTTTCAAGTCAATTGTGATGCTTCCTTAACTCATTTTCCAAGACTACTACTAAGCATAAAAACAATATTTCTGTGCTTTGTTAAACTCTTTTATCCGGCTTTGAATTCCAGCATAGTGCCTCAAACTTCCTGTAGTTTTTGAAAGGGCTTTTCTGGCAGTCTTCTGTATGTGGCTGGTTGTAAATCTTTTGGCCTATAAGAGGAGCCCTAACATTACATTCCCATATCCTCATTCTCTTCACTGCTTTCGGTGCCCTGAGGTACAAGCGTTCAGAACGTTCCTCATCTTTCACCAGAAAACCTCAGAAAAGATCCTCCACTTTATGGATTCTTTAATGGGATGTTCATGATTAAGTATAACTTTTGGACCGTCAATCACAGGCGACATTGACTCGTCTGATATTTTGAGGTCAGAAGGTCAGGTCAGCCTTAAGAAAACATTAAAAGAGCTTTAGCTATGTGGCTTTTGTCTTCCGGACTGAGCGTGGCCATCTGGAGAAAAGACTCTTTCTAAGGGTCTATTGTACCCTTGACCCTCACCGCCTGAGGTTAGATGCACACTACTGAGGCATGAAGTCTGGCCAACCACCGGTGTCAACTAGTAATGCTGGTCGTATTTGGTTTGTTGCACAATGGGACGCTGGTCGTTCTCCACACTTGAGGTTGTCAATAACCTTGTTAAGGCTGGAGATAAGTGTCAGTTTTATTGATTATTTTGTGAATTGAATTAAAACATTGTACATGAGGGGCACATCAGGCACAGGCATAATTCTTTTTCAGGCCGAACATAAATTATCTGCTGTCGTGCATTAATGAAACAACAGAATTCTCAAATGTATTATATACATGCAACAGCACTATGCTAACAATGGCTCAATTCATTACGAACCTGCTGAAAGCTAAGAGTCAACACAGCTGAATTTGCTGCGAATCAGCCACATGGTGATTAATTACTTTGCCGCTATACAGCAGGATAACGACTCGACGTTGCACAACACTACAAGTGTTACGGACATTTAAACAGTCAAAATACACAGTCCCACCCAACTGAACAATCCACCTGTAACACGAATCAATGACTTTATTTGATTTCAGACTGAATGTAAAATAAATGTAATGCTATACAAAATATGTGTAAGGCATTTATATTCACATATGTATTTGTACACTGCATAATATCTGGGATATATATATATATACAAAACATATTTAAGTGCTAGCCATTTTAGGATTTTTCAATATTTCTCCCTGATCTTAAAAGCCTTTCATTGATGTAACTTAATGCAGTCAAGCTGAACACATTTAACAATATTTTACACCTAAAAGCCAGACTTAGAAGCAATTAAAGATTTAACCTAGCCAGGAACATTCTAGGTTACCTGACAAAACATTTATTACCTGATCATGTAAAAAAAAGAGACATAATAATAATCCAGCCATGCGATGTGTAATTATCTCCACTGCGCTCTGCTCACTGTACAGCTCATTATGAAAGCAGAAAAACTGCTTTATCAATCATCTAGCCCAGTTAAATGAGATCTATTTTTATCTAATACACACACTGTGATGATGGTGAAACTGTAATTTCTCTCTGTTCCTCACCACCTTCAGTGCAGGGGAAGTTTATGCCACATTTGCACTTTGTGAAATGGCCCGGGCTCTATCTGAAATCCTTTTCTTAAATTTTAGCTTGCTGCACAAGCCTTTGTTTGTTTTGCTGATTTATGCACTGCCGAAACCGGTTTCAAAAGGACACATTTGGCAACTGCAGATTGTGTTCTGGGCTGGTGTTTGTAAATGTAAATGAAGTAGATGTGGATTACTGGGTTAAGATGGTGGCTGCCACTGGTGAGGGGGTTGGTGTGGGTGGATCCATAAAGAGACTCTCAATGCCAAACAAAGCTTCAATCATGAGCGCTTTAAAGCTCATGATTGAATCAATACAACCTAATTTTCATATCATCATTTAGGCGGCTGACAACAGTGTTGAGGAGAAACTAACAAAAAAATCTGTTAACATTTACTCACCCTCATAGTCTACCAAACCTGTACTTTAGAGCTGTAATCGGGCCTTAAAAGTTAGGCCCGACAGGACCCGAGCCCGACAGGTTTTGGCCCGAGCCCGACAAGTACATTTTGATTGACAGCTTTTTTAAAGCCCGAACCCGTTTACAGCCCGACATTGTTCAAATGTGTCAATAATGAGTCTTTATACATGTTTTAACATAATTTACTCATAACTAACGTAGACTAGACCACTTGGAAGTTGGAATAAAGAAATAAAATAAGTCCTCTGTCACATCGTAACATCTCAGCATTCTAGACATAGGCTCATTTAACCTATAAATAGACCAACGCACCAATAAAAACGAGTCATTAAAAAAAAAAAAAAATTAAGATAAATTTTAAATTAGGATGGGTATTTGGCAATAACGAAATTAAGATAAAGGCTCCTCTGGATTTGCTTTATTTAATAAAAGAATAATGCCAACATTAGCGTAAATACTCTGTCAACATTATGCATTTGAGACTCAATGAATATTTAGTTATCATTTGAAAAACCTTTACTCACAGAGATTAGGCTAGGTCTACATGTTTTTGTGGAGGAAAATGATTGAATCCACTGTAGATGTCTTCAGCGCTCTCCTGCGCTCACTGATGGTGCGTCATTATTCTCATTATAAACATGGTCAAAACTTTTCCAGAGTTTGCTTTAGTTGCTGGTGCAACCAAAACGTAATCACCAGAGGCAAGCCTCCGTTACACCTGCTCAGCATTCATTTTCGCATCTTTCTCACGCTAATTGAAACACATCACATGACCGCTCGTTTACCTCACAAACCGGAGCGCAAGCCCGAGCCCGCGTAAGATGATAGAAATTAAGCCCGAACCCGACCGAACCCGCCGGGTCCCGACGGGTCCCATTGGGTTCGGGCAAAGATCTTCAGCTCTACTGTACTTTCATTGTAGTACAAAACTTAAAGACGATATTTTGAAGAATGTTGGGGATACTATTAACTTTTATTGTATGGAAAACAAACAAACATATAACATCTTTCATATTCAACAGAAGAAAGAAATAGTTTTGGAATGACAGAAAGTAATGACTAATTGCTCTCTAGTTCATAAGAATTCTCATGATTGCATTTGTATATATATATATATATATATATATATATATATATATATATATATATTATTATTATTATTATATATATATATTTTTTTTTTCATTCTGCTTGTGCCGCACTGACGTTTAGGTTTTGGGGTGGACTTTCATGATTATTTTCAGACGACTCTTTCTGAATCGTACATTCCCATACAAATCACACTGTACATATCCATACAATTACGCCATTTTGTAAAATTGTAACGTTTTCTTATGCGATCGGTAAGTATTCATCATAATTACCTTGTAATTGACAAGTTAAACATTAATGTTTGTTCACACAACAACAATTTTACTAAAACAGAAACATTTCATTTTGCGTATTTGCCAGTTTCGCACCAAGACGGCAATGTTGTCCAAATAATATTCATGCCAGGCCAGTAGATGGCAGTGTCACTTTGTAAAGAAATGCTATGATATAGACTATATCATACCTATTAACTTAACACACATAATACACATGCACGCTACTTGTCTGTTTTCACAAGTGATATTTTTTTGTAGTTTGCATGGGGACGATAACGGTATTGTTTACAAAAAAATGGACTTTGAATCCTGTTTACAAGCATCAAATTTGTAGAAATTATATTTTTTTTCTCCCATACATTGAGTCAATGTGAAAGAAAAATATTTTCTACAACTTTGATCTTAGCAATGTCTTAATACAAGATGAACAAAATCTAAAAAGAAATCAATGTTTATAATAAATATGAAAAAAGTATAAAATTTTGGCCAAAAGGGTTGCCATTTTTTTTTTAGGACAATTACGTGAACTAAATTGGATAAATTCAGGAAATGATGGAAATAGTCTTTGCTGTAGGCAAATTACGATACATTAAAACCTGATCTCACAAGGTGTCGGTTTTTTATGAATTTGCATTATGGAATTTGAAAGGAAACGGACAATATAGAAAGAAACATAGGGAAATTAATATGAAGGTCCAGCCCTAAACTTAGCAGTCTGTTGGACACAAGCAGATTTTATGAATAATAAATGAGATTTTACCAATTTGTATGAATTAGCTACCAGTTCCCCATAATGTAAAGTAGCTGCGAATTGAGAGGCAGTTGGATGAATCCCCATAACTATAACATTTATTTGTTCGACTTTACTGTTGTAAATGAGATTCTATTTTTTTTAGTCCCTGATAAATCTAGTTTTGATTACATTCATAATATATATAGTATTGTGTACGTTAAGTTAGCTAGTTCCTAATTAGCTTTCCCATCACAAATCTATCATTGTAGAGGTTTTGCAGTAAAGCCTCCGTTATCACAAACTTATTAAGAAATATAAAATTGTTTCTATCCATCCTCGATAAAACAATCACACTGTACGATATGGCTCTGTTTTTGTTGGTTTCTGGGCGTGTGTTTGGATTATCTATCTCTGCATTCCCCACTCTATTGTTCTTTCCTACATGTGGTTCTCCTTGTCCTCGTCTTTATCATACCAAGGGTGTAGTTCTTCATCTCCCCGCTTCTCTCTCCTCCCCTTCTCTCTGGTGAGCATGAGATATCTGGCTGTCGCCCAATTTGCCGGTGCTCTGTCGTAATTGCTTTTTGTTGGTGGAAAAAAAGAAAGATAAAAACTGATTCCTTGTGTTGCCTCCCACTATCCTACTTTCCCCGTCTCTCTTTTCTGAGTATGTGAAGGGCAGTTGTCTGGGAACTCATCAGCAATGCAGCCGTTTTCTCGCTGTTTACTTTTCATTTTTTCACACATACACTGTTATAGACTTTCTCCTTTCCCTTTCCTCTGCCTCTTCGCCTCTCATTTCTGCTGCTCATTTCTCGCCTCGTTTCTTTCCTAAAGCTACTGAAGAATCTCAAAAGATGGGAATTTCAAAGCGCTCTCCTATAATAGGAGGGAAGCATATTTGCTTGTACTGTAGTTGCTCAGTGAGATGTATGATGCTGGAATTTTGCTTAATTGGGAACAGACTTCAACATGGTTGAAGCCTAAAAATTACATAGCTGCCAATCATAAGTCATGCGACGCAAAACCACATTTGTATTTTTTTTCAAATCTTTCATTAACCTTACATTAAGTAGTCATATTTGAAAGAATTGTACTCATGTCATTCGAAACCCATATGATTTAACTTCTTGTTCTGAAAAAATAAATTGAGCAGAATTGGCAAATGAAAGTGATTGAAGAATGATGCCATCAAGCTCAAAACTAATTTATATGACTTGTGTGAGTAACACATTGATATTTTATTATTTTATTTGAAAATCTTTCTTAGCTTCAGTGGTTCATAGTACAGTGGTTTTTATATACAATAAAACACACACTTTTTTTATTTATAAAATGCAGACCAAACATACACACACATACACACATTTCATAAAATGCATATAAATATATGTGTTTTAAATTAAATAATGGCAAAATTGCACCATTATGGTATAAAAACATATTTAAAACCAATAAAGGGTTTGGGTTCAAGTTCTTGCCAAAAGGCATTCAGCATATCATAGAACGGACCACCAAAATTAAACAAACCACCAAAACTGAGTCTTTAAAACTGAGTGTCCATGAGTAAAGATGGAAGCGTGCTGGTTATTTCATGCGTCAACCTACCAACTGCTATTGAGATTGTTTTTGACTCCATTGGTCAAACTAATCATGACATGGCAAAAAAATAAATAATAATAATAAACCCATCCAATTTACTTTAAAAGTACTCTATTCTTGGTCGTTTTGGCCTTGCAGTGCTCTCTACACTTAAGTTGCATCGGTTTCAAACCAGACTTTCCAAACTGAACACACATTTCAAAGACCCACGCTACTTACTGATACTGTAAATATTCCCTCTCTAATATAAATCACTCTGTACAGTATGTTGAACTGCATCTGAAAAGTGGTCGTTTTTGGCCTTGCAGTGCTCTCTACGCTTAGTTGCATCAGTTTCAAACCAGACTTTCCAAACTTAACGCGCATTTCAAAGACCCACACTACTTACTGATACTGTAAATATCCCCTCTCTAATATAAATCACTCTGTATGTCGAGCTGCATCTGAAACACATCTGTGATCTTTTGGCCCCTCGTATTAAAAGGACCCCTTCATAAGACTCCAGCTTTATTTCTTAAGGCCTATATGACGGGATCAGAGTTAGCCGGCGGGGTGGGGACTTTCCTTATCTGATAATAAGTTGCTTGTCATCAGGCTGTCAGTGAAATCTTCTTTCTCGTCAACCCGCACGTCGTGTTTCACTTCAATCCAGCGCACGCATGCCTCAGCGATACATCATGATGTGCTTACACTGGAATTCAAGAGTCACACCGTCTCAGTATCAATCACGCTTAGTGGAACTCACTTAAGCGGAGACTTATCGTTTAGCTTCCACGGTTTCAATTTAGGCTTAATTGGCCGGTGTATATTTTGGTTGGAGGCCAACGAGAGCATTTGGGAGGGGAGTATTTTTTCAGGAAAAGTACTTGTGTCAACAGTGGCTCGGTAACAGCACCGCCAAAGTCACCTTGACAGCTGGTCCAACAATGCGGTTGTTGATTTCATACTAAATTTAATTTGGACGGCGCGTTGCGATTGGCCTGCCTCAACTTTAACCACCCGCCGCTGGTTTGGTCCTGTCCCAGCAGTATGGAAATAAACAGTCGCCCTCTCTCTGTATGTTTATTGTCTTTCTTTGCACAGTTGTTTACTTTTTTAACCCCGTTTTTGTTCTCTGTTGGTCAAATCTCTTATGTATCCACTCTATGTTGTTGATGAGTTTTAGTTTGCTGTTCCTAAGAACATTCCCCTCGTGTCCTCTCACCCTGGATCAACAAAGATTAGTGATTTACCTCCAACGCACACAAACCGCACACCCGAGGTGACTGGAGAGCTTTTCTGTGTGTTTGGAAAGGAATTTTAAAATATCTGGGTAAGTAAGGCAGTTTCTCCAGTGAGCACATTAGTCTACTTTTGTAAGCTCGCAAAACAAGCATGTTCATCAAATGCATTGTCAATAGATTGTGTGATATTGCAGATATACCTCGTTAGGTATATAGTATACTTATACTTTGTTAGGCTTGTTTACCCATATAGCAAAGAGAGAAAATTCACAATTCAGCAGTTTTGCAGATTAACGTATGGCTAACCATCTACAAACCTTCTTTTTGTAGGCACTAAATAACATAACATTGTGCTATTTTTAAACTTGATCAGCTTAAAAAAAAAAAAAAAAAAATAATAATAATAATAATAATAATGTAAGAAAATAAAATAAAGCAGAAAAATGACCCAAAATTAGACAAAAAATTGAGCAGATCAGACATTAAAATAAAATAAAATAATTTGTGTTTTTCAGTCATTACCAATATTTTATTTGGTTTGATATTATATTAATTATTTATGTACTTAAATATTTATAAGGCTTTTGTTGTTGTTGTTTTATTTTGCTCTGGTCTTTAACTCCATAACACTCAACCCCGAATACAACAGCACTGACATAAATCATAGATTTTATAGGGTCCAATTCACACTAATAATTACAGTAGTTGCTTATTAGCATGTCTATTATTAACATATTGGCTGTTTATTAGTGCTTATAGAGTACATATAATGCATGACATCCATAATCCTACCCAATACCCTAAACCTAACAACTACCTTATAAACTATTAATAAGCAGCAAATAAGTAGTTAATTGAGGCAAAAGTCATAGTTAATGGTTAGTTAATAGTGAGAATTGGACCCTAAAATAAAGTGTGAGCATAATTTTTATTAGAAATGTTTAAATGTCTGATTTAGTGTTATTTTAGCATTATTCATGGATTATTAGTTAAGTATGAATTGTTTACTATTTGTACACATTTTAATTATGTTGAATAAGTTTTATTCATTTTTGTAATTAATCATTTCGTTTATTAGTTTTAAAAAACGAATATATGTATCATTTTTAAGTATTGTTTTTTTCTTGTTTTACTTGATTTTTACTTAAAAAGTTTTAGTTTTTAGTCATTTTAACACAACTTCTTTTATTTCCGACAGCTGCCGTGTTATTTGTCTAAATTTTTATTTTATTTTAAATTAAGCTTTTTTTGTTTTTGTTTGTTTGTTTGTCTGTCCATTTGTTCACTCCAATAAATAAATAAATACAAACATACATACATACATGTTTACATAAAGACACAAATTATTAGTATTATTATTTTGGTTGCACTTTATTTTACAGTACATGTAATAACATGTACTTATAGTGTACTTACAGTGTATTTATCTAAGAAAGTTCTGGTAATACAAGGTAACTACACGGGGTAGGGTTAGGTTTAGGGGTAGGTTCAGGGTTAGTACCTAGTTATTACATAGTTATTGTAATTACTATAATAAGTACATAGTATGTACATGAGGAACAGGACTGTAAAATAAAGTGCTACCATTATTTTTTTTTTTATAAAACAAAAATCATCCAGCATTTATGAACAATACATTGGTTTGACTGACATCAAATTATTTTCTACATTAATTATATTGCAGGCTGGATAAACAAGGTAGCATTCAAACATGGTAGCAAAGGTTTGTGTTGAGAGTGAGCTTGTGAATAAACTTATAAAGAATAGATATAGGTGTAAAGGAGGCAGTCACTTGTTTTCTGTAAGAAATTCAATTAGGCATTTACCTCCCCAGTATATAGTGCATTATACTTCCTTACTTTCAAACTACACACATATAATACAGAGGCAAATGGTACAAGGAGCTCTGTGATGGCCTGAATAACAAACTCTTCACTCAGTGGTTTCAATGGGAATTTCAAAGACTAATATTCATATTATTCACAAACGTTTTGAAATTCCGTATTGTAATCATAAATCGCTTTGGTGCAGTGCTTCATTCATTAAGTCTGAAAAATTAATCAGCAGTTTTGTGTCCATGTCAATTTTATCAAATGTGGGAGAAAAAAAATAATAAAAAAAAAATATATTTTTTTAATAGCACTGAAATTCAAGGCTACTATTTCAATGGTGCCGAGAGAAGGCCATTGATTTCATTAGGAGAACAAGGGGAGTGGATTATTGGATGATAACTGCTTCATAGTAAGTCAACAACAGATCAATACCAAATTGCGTTATACCGTGTTTGTTCATGTTCACGAGTGCACCGCAGATGCTCAGCAGAAACACAAGGAGGGCTTCTGTCCCGCGGGCCTCTCAGAGGGCAAATACAAAGATTACACATCTGGTGTGTCTGAGTCATATTTTATGCATATAAATAAAAACATAAATGCAAATTAATGAGAGCATTATTTATTTATTTAGATGGGACATTTTGACCATTAAACCAAACACATCAAAAAATGTATAGTTTTATGAAAAAATACAGTAAAGACAGTAGTATTATTACAAATAATGGTTTCTGTTTTAATATAATTTAAAATGTTATTTATTCCTGTGGTGGAAAATGTATCAGTATAACTATATAATAATAATAATAATAATAATAATAATAATAATAATAATAATAATAATTCCAATAATAATACTATCAATAATAATAATAATAATAATAATAATAATAATTACAACAACAATAACAACAACAATAATAATAATAATAATAATAATAATAATAATAATAATAATACTATCAATAATAATAATAATAATAATAATAATAATAATAATAATACTATCAATAACAACAATAATAATAATAATAATAATAATAATAATAATAATAATAATACAAAATTAATACTATAATGGAATAAATAATTTTAACGATTTAAAGTGAGTATTTATAAATCATAACAGTGTTTGTAGCACTCTCTTTAAATGGCTTTTAGATAAAAAAAAATAATAATAAAAAATAATAATAAAATAAAATAAACAGCATCACTGCATTGATATTTTAGGAAAAATATATCTGTATATTACATTTGTAAGTATATATAAATGGAATGAATATATTCATACATCTAATGAATTATGCCATTAAGTGAAATCATCAATGACACCAATAGTTACATTTAAATAAATAAATGAATGAATAAACAAACAAAGCGATAAGTGGATGAATAGATAGATAGATAGATAGATAGATAGATAGATAGATAGATAGATAGATAGATAGATAGATAGATAGATAGATAGATAGATAGATAGATAGATAGTCAAAAAATGTATACATAAATAATAGTATTTTCTTAATGGTAACAAGGATTTGAAAGGAGTAATTTTGTTACCCTTAAAGCAATGGTTCTAAAATAGGGCCTTCTTTCTTTCTTTCTTTCTTTCTTTCTTTCTTTCCGTTTTGAAGTAAAATGTGACCTGGATATGTTTGCATGAAATTCACTTAACTAGTTATTTTGCCCTTTGAAGAAGCGAACATGTCAGCTTGTAAAAGAAATGTTCTTCACTATGATAGAACTGCTTTTTTTTTTACTTTATACTAAACTTCATATTTTATTTATAACCTCCAATTCATATTACAAAGGAGGAGATTTGTGTACCATACAAGAAGGGAAAATAGTCTTATTGAACTGTATAAATAATAGATCAGTGTTTGTTTGACAGATGAAAAACGACAACATAAGATGAATGATAGCACTGTGCAGAGAGTACAAATATATAATATATTCCGAGGGGATATGTTGCCTCAGCGTTTATGTACAACAACTTCCTTTTAGCTTTAATTTGAGAACAGCAGTATATTTCATATTTAACTGAACAGATTTTCTCAACATGCAAGTTTACAAATTGTGTGAAACTGGAAGACGAATGTAGTTGAACACTGTTCTCCACAAATAATGAAAAAAAAAGTGTAAAACCTTTGAGGCACGACCTGTAAAAACAAATAAAATAAAATAAAAAAGTGGCATGGTAAACATTTTCAACAGTTTCCGATGATATCTCATAATACTTTGATACATAAAACGGTAATGGGTAATTTCCATATGTTTTTACCATACTTACATGTTTCTCCAAATAATTCCATGGTATTACCAAGGTACATGTCCAAAAGAACATGGTATTTCAATGGTACCACAGCTTTTGTTCTTACCAACCCTGATCCCCAAATTAGTGGATTGGTCATCCTAGTGGATGTCACAAAATGACTCATGCATATAACTTCATGAAGTTAAAATAATTTATGGTATGTCCACACCATACTTGAGGCCCTTGAATACACCCTCACCCAAGTGCCCAATACTGTAATGGTGCATTCCATTTTAAATGAGATGCTCTTGCTAGCAACCTAAGGTACAAGCATGGGGGCACCTCTCGTGAAGGTCTTAAGCCATTCATAAAAGACCTTTTCTGTTGAGGAGCCATAAAGTCTGGTTTGAACACTGGGGGCTGAGTGACATGTTAATCAGGGGATCAACAAACCCCAGCAGACGTGGTCCAGAGGTGGAGGTGCACTTAGTCATAATCCCCTTGTGTCCTACAGAGGTCTGGAGGCCAGTGGAGGAGCCTCAGCCACTGTACATGTGCAGCTTAGCAAGGGGTAAGATGTGGTCCGAGACATCCAAAACCTTCTGAACAAGTCATTCCTAACTTCAAGAACGTTTTGCACTGTGGACTTAGCCAGTGTCAATAGTTAGAACTAGAGTCCTTCATATTCTCAAGAACAGATGTTGCAATGTTAACTGTTTAAAGTGCTCCCATTATGGGTTACGAAAGGTTCATATTTTAGTTATGGGAGTCCCCATAACTTCCCCATAAGTTGATGTATGAAATGTCAAAAACACTTTCACTGTCTTATAATATGCATTTTATCTTACCTTAATTGCTCAACTATTCCAAAACGATTGTACATTTTTCCAAACCCCTTCTTTGCATGATGCTAATTTGCATTGATTGGTCAGATTGTTCAATATCATTTCCATTTCATAATAAAAGCTGCGTCCACGAGCACAGAGCTTCTTTGTGAAAAGCATTACTGGGGAAACAGTTATTCTTACCGCTCCAAAAGTGGCACTTTAAACCAAAAAGTAGGCGGGCAATATGCTACGTCATGCCATGTAATGTTGACGTCAACATGAAATGGCTTGGGATTCGTTTTAAACACGACTCGTTTCAATGATTCAGGAATCTAAGCTTCTATCTGCAGCTTGAGAGCTGTAGTACCAACATTCGATTTTGCAATGCTGCTAGAGAATGTTTATTTAAACTATGATTTCAGAAAACACTTTCATGAATTGTTGAATGTTGGTAATGACGAAACTTGTGATAATAGTTTGCATAGTTTGTTAAAAGTGGCAAAGCGGTTAACATTGCTAATTTGATCTATTAATGTCTTATTTTCTTATTTAGATTTCCATATATCTTTAGTGTAGCCTGCTACTTTTTTTCTGTGTAGATACTAAACTAACTTGCTTGATATTAACTAGGGGTGCTCCGATCACGATCGGCCGATCGTTATGGGCATCTCGTCAGTAAAGCCGGTTCTCTAATCAGCGGTTAATTCCATCAGGTGCGTGATTTCACATAGAGCAGCTGTTACTACACAGAGCCGTTGTTAATAGAGAAGATGCGCAAATCCACTTCATTTTCAGCGTTTTTGGCGCATCTTCTCCGTTAACAACGGCTCTGTGTAGTAACAGCTGCTCTATGTGAAATCACGCACCTGATGGAATTAACCGCTGATTAGAAAACCGGCTTTACTGATGCGATGCGCATTAACGATTGGCCGATCGTGATCGGAGCACCTCTAATATTAACAAAGGGCGAAAGATACCCTAAAGTAGCGAGTTTACTCTGTAGAAATAGTGTCTACTGTGTCTTAGGGATGTGCACATCGATGCTGCAGTATCGATATATCGATACTCAGAAGCTTCTATTTTGGTATCGATATAGTATCGCTACTGAATAATATTTTTAATTTCTTTATAACTAAACATTTTAAGCAGTGTGTGCAGGCCAATCGGGATGGTGTGTGTATGATATAAAAAGAAAAGGTCTCACGGACCCGGTGGTATGACGTTAACACCCATTGGTCTGCGGCTGCGCGCAGTGCAATGTGCTATACGCAGAAAACGCAGTCTGTGTAGGGCATTGGTTCCCAACCTGGGGTCCCTCAGGGGGGCGCCAGAGTGCACAGGGGGGGCGCGGGAGCGGATATGCTTTGAGGTGAATAAAGATGCATAAAATGTTCTACTAATAATTTTATATAAAAATATTTTTTCAAAGTTAAAAAAAAAATCATATGCCAACAATGCCAATTTCAATTACAATTTCTTTATTTCAAATGTAGGCGCGTTGCGATTGGATTGTTAAATATGTACATGGGGGGGGGGGGGGGGCCCAAGGAAAAAGGTTGGGAACGTCTCGGTTACGTACGTAACCCTCGTTCCCTGATGGAGGGAACGGAGACGTTATGTCCCCATGCCACAACCTTGAACCATTCGCTGTTGCCGGGACACGTTCTCGGCTCCTCAGCATAAAACCTAATGAGTGGATGCACCTGTCGCCCTATTTATACCCGCTGGCACGGGGAGTGGCTCAGGTGTGTTAATCCACTTGCCAATTTCATTGGCGTTTTCTCTTAAAATCAGAGATGATTGGCCTCCCAAGTGAGACCCCATTTGTCAGTCGACATAACTCGTAGGGACCGACAGATAGGGAACCACTGGCGTAGGGCACCAAATCGACTCAAAATGGCATTTATCATTAGCATTTCCTAAAATTTGAAAGACAAGACGTTGTTTCTTATCAAAAGTAACAATATATAAAACTGGATTTTCAATGAAGTTCCACTCATGCAGCGTTTTTTTTTTTGTTTTTGTTTTTTTCACATGCGTACCGAACTGAAAGATCCATGCCGAATATTTTGGTACAAATATGTGTACAGTTACACCCTTAGTCAGAATACATCAGAAACTGAAGTTTAAAGGGTTAGTTCATGTTCCCAGGTCGAGGAACGTAGCAAGGAGATCGTTACAACAGTCCATGTGACATCAGTGGCTCAACCTCAGTTTTGCGAAGCTACAAGAATAATTTTTGAGGGCAAAGAAAACAAAAATCACATAATTTACTCAAAAATTATTCTCCCCCCTACTTGCGTCTTCTGCTATTTTGCAGAGTACCCAAGAACATAATCAACATAATCAGTACTTTTTATGTTCAGGGGGAAAGCATGTGTATGAACGTAATCTGTGTAAACAGAGTTGTTTACGAGAAAGCAAGCGCATGTGTTGTGATACTCTCTAAAATGGCGGAAGACGTTTACTCTGGGGAGAAAAATTGTTAAATATATTATTATTTTTGTTTTCTTTGCACTCAAAAAGTATCCTCGTAGCTTCGCAAAACTGAAGTTGAGCCACTGATGTCACATGGACTATTTTACTGATGTCCTTACTACGTTTCTGGACCTGGAATATTACAGTTGCTGTCTACAGAGGGTCAGTGAGCTCTCGGATTTCATCTAAAATATCTTAACTTGTGTTTCGAAGATGAGAGAAGATCTTACCGGTTTGGAATGACACAAGGGCGAGTAATTAATGACAGAATTAACCCTTTAAGTACATTTCTCGGTAGTAAGGTGTCCACATTTACTGATGCATCTGATGTAGATACACTGTTACCTGGTACATCATCAAATCATTAACGTTTGCATTCAGGAGTAGTTTTTAATACACAGTTCCTGCTGAAACCGCTAAAGTTGTAGCATAGCAGTAACATTTTGACTCTCCCAGATGAGTTTCTCATCCATTTGCTAGCATGCTGTGTATTCATTTAACTGAACTGAACAGCTGTCAGGCACTTTATGCCCTAACTTACTGGCCTCAAGTATCGACCTGGATTTCCCAAAATGCATTTTAATTACAGAAGACTAAACGGCAGCTGTAGAGAAACTGTGCACTAACAAGTCCTTTTAGCAGGTATAAGCGCTGTTTGCTTTGCGAGATGATTGTTTTTACCAACATATATGTAATTCCCAGAGTAGAAGGTGGACTTCAAAGATTTATTTCTTGAGTTAAATGTCACCTATAATTTCTTAGCTTGTTCTCAATCTGTTAAACCCTCAACTCCCATCTTACTTAGCGCCTTCATTAGCGGCTCCACAGGTAGCCGCCTAATTATCTGCGTGGGGCAGCAGGTTCATTACTGTTACGATGGCAGGCCTGATGCATCGTGGGAGGACACATGCAGGAGTGCATGAACAACTTAGGGTTTCCCCTGACATGTCAAACATTGAGAGAACCCAAAGCAAATATGTATGCAGCTAATGGGTGGTGTCCTTGTAGCCGAATGCTAATTTCACATTTACTGAATTCATGTTTGCCTCTGGAGGGCATCTCTTGGCAGGCTGTAGTAGGGGAGGGATCGGAAGGTTATTTAGAATCCAGATTTCAGAGTTAATGTATCGGGGCATATGATAACAGATTGCTGTTTAGTTGAGAATTGCAAATGAAACTGATGGTATTGATTCATACCCAGCTGACAAAACAGATTAAAGTAGCCCGAGGTGGTATGCTGGTTGTGAGCGCAAAACTGGTCAGGCTAGTGTAGTTTTTGTTTTTGTTTTTAAGGATTTTGGTAGCCACATACCCTAGTATATTTTTCCCTACTATGAAAGTCTATGGCTACCAGCAACTCTTTGATTACCAACATTCTTCGAAATGTCTTCTTTTATGAAACGTATACAGTACAGAAGGTGAGTCAATGATGACAGAACTCTCATTCTTGGGTGAATTATCCCTTTAAGGGAATCACACCCACTCATCTCAATAGTGAGCTATTTAGACTGCACTATGCAGACAATTACACTAACACTTTTCCCTGTGTTGTCGGCAGATTATTAATGCCAAGCATCTCTCTCTTTCTCCTGGCTCACAGCATGTTTTTGCTGGACTGGAAAGGCCTTTAGCGTGAAACTGTCTCATGCTTGAACACCTCACATTCCCTCTAAAGTGCCTGGGAATTGCACAAATTTATTTTTATTTTTTAATGTGAAGGTGCCTTCCTCATTTGACAATCAGTTGTGGGTGAAATTAGCCTTGTCATTTCCATGCCTCTGCCCCTCCATCTCTATCGCTCTCATTGTTTTGTCAGAGCTGCCGACGACTGAATTAGCTAGCTGGGATTTATGTTTTCCAGCACTGGATTTTAGTTTTTGAAGCCTGGCCTGTGTAATATTCAACATGTTGTGTCCCACACAATTAAACTCTAAAAGCATCAGTCTGCAGAAGCTCTTTAAAGAGTCATTTTAAATGCATAACAGTAGGTGAGAATGCATCTTGAGTCTTTGCTTTTATTAATGCTTATTGTGCAGCATATCAAGCAGCAGTGGTGCGGCTGGATCTGAATTTCTTAAGTGAATCGGGTACAAATAAGTACACAACATTCCAAATAAATGATGCTACAAGCAGGCATAAAAAATTATTAGCACATTATTAGTTCATCAATGCAGAAGAGATAACAATTTTCTATTAGCGTGCTGTTGATGCGGTTGTCTGTGTGCACCGCGCTTTGGATATAAAGTAAATTAATACTTATTTTTGCACAGTCCCTTGCGAAATACTATGTTATGACCCTAAAACACTTCTAGCTTAGTGTATGAATTAAAAACGAAAACAATTTGACATTTGTACCACATAATTTGCTGAGTATATGGCTTTTCTTATGTGGTAAACTTGCTCGGTAGCACACCCGGTACAGCTTAGCATATATGATTTGAAGCACTCGGATAAGAGCCCTGTGAAACGCAAGTTCAAGGCTTGTAGAAACAAACTAAGATTACATGGCTGCTTCAGCAAATGCATTTTAACCTCATGAATCTGTTTCGGATAAAACCTAACATGTCTTACTTTGAAGGCATCACAAAACGTGCAAGAAGCATTGTTTTCATAGATTTGAAGTAGACTTGGAGTTACTATGAAAAAAAAAAAAATTTAGCATCGCCCCTGGTGTCCCCTACGACTCAAAGCCTGTGTGGAGAGTCTACTGGTTCTTAGAAGTCGAACTATCAGAAAAAAAGGGCTCTGAAAGTGCTCTGGGTGCTGTACGAGTGCTGATGTGTGTTGTGAAGTGAACACACTGCTAATAGACACAGAGCCAGAGGAAAGCGCTATTTTTGGCCTCAGATATAGATAAGTTTGGCAGCTCTCCTCACTGCCTCTCAAAGAGCCACAGGTCAGACAGCAACAGACCTTAAACGAGTAAAAGAGTGAGTTCTAATCTAGAGCCGGCGAACCCTGCCATCACAGAGACAGCTCGACATACTGTAGACGCCTTCTCTGCCAACTGGTGCGAGAACAGAAAAATGGAAAAATGGAAATATGGATTGTGCAGTGCAGAACAGAACAGAACAGCACAGAAAGGATTTGGAAGAAACGCTGGGATGCAAAAAGTTTATTCAGTGATTCGAAAGATAGGATTAGCGAAAAACGCATTATGGCCGGATTTGTTCAAAAAGGTGCTTAGGTTTCTTAACACTCCACGTGGATACATCGCTGTTACATTTTTAGTATGCTGCATTATGCCTGAAAGATTATGTATTGATCTGCAAATGTAATTCTCTGTTGATAGCCACTGTACTGAAGGAATCAATAGGAGGTAGACCCTTTCTGTGTGCAGAGTCTATTAATGCTGTAAATGCTTCTAAATGAGGCAAATATTAGATTTGTAATAAAAGCTTTTCTCTGAGGAGGAAAGAGAGGGAATGTTTAAACAAGTGAACGCATAGATGCATAAATACATACAGACATTAAAAAGTAATTATAAGCATGAAAATAAAACATATAAGAAATATGCTATTTAAATTTGTACTTGTCTCTGCTTAAAAAAAATAAATAAAGGTAAATGAATGGTTGCAAATTCATAATGGTTCAAATTATAAAGCCAAATGAAGTAAAACTATGTGCATGTTAACATTATTTTAATAGTAATAATAACAATAAAAGAGCTTTCCAAAACTCTCAAACTCATAAGTGACTCTCAAGTAAAACGGATGTTTTAATTAAATCTACGCACAAGCTTCAACGAAAAAATAAATAAATAAATAAATAAAGTGCTTTTAGAAAATTATAAGGTTCAGATTTCTGGTTTTAAATCCTCCAAACTGGGCACCATTTACATCAGTTGGTATTGTCTCATGGTAACATTCATTCATTCATACATACATACATATATATATATAATAAATATATAATCATGTTGAGCAAAAATTTGTATAATTGCATGAAAATAATGTTACAATGCAATACTTAGGATTTTTATGGATTATGAACTTGTATTTTAGCCAGTAGCAACAGTTTAAAGTTAAAACGTTTATATGGATTGTTTTTGCTTCTCAAGACATTGATTGATGGACTTGAGTGGTGTGGGTTACTTGTAGATTATTGTGATGTTTTGTATCAGCTGTTTGGACTCTCATTCTGACGGCGCCCATCCACTGCAGAGGATCCATTTGTGAGCAAGTTATGTAATGCTACATTTCTCCAAATCTGATGAAGAAACAAACTCATCTACATCCTGGGTGACTTGAGGGTGAGTAAAGCTTCAGCAAATCCGAATGTTTGGTGAACTATTCCTTTAAGTGCATTAAACTATATCATGACGCTAAACAGATACCTTGCATGCACTGTAAGTTGCTTTGAATAAAAGCCATAAACCAGAAACATAGTTGTGTTTAACAAAGTCTACTGTAAGTTTGGAGCGCTTGAGCATCCATCAGCATTTAAATATGATGTCTAAGTTAACATTCTGCACGTTTCTCATTAAGCGCGGACTCTAAATCTAAATTAAACACACAGATGGAGTAAATCGTGCATGTGTCATCGTTCGTCTTTGTCAGCATCCACACCATTAAAATCTCAATAAGGCTTATGGCCTGCGGGTCTGTGCAGGCGCTCCTTGGCCAAAGAGCATGTCTAATCCCACACAACCTCGCCGTCACTTCTGGATTTTGTTTAAGCCAGGCTTGATGAAGTGCTTAGCGCCTCGCACAATAGAAAAACATCTTAAAAAGCCGTCAGCTCAAACTTTCTGCTTTTAAAAGTACTGGAAGAAAGTTTCGAAATGCCTCAAAGAATCACAAATGGTATAAGAAACCTTCTTCATCTCTAGTTCCACGTGCTCCATATGTCAATATATTCACATGTCTCAGCTTTATGTGCTGCATTTCACATATTTTCTTGGTTCCACTGTGAATTCTGTGCAGCTGTCGCTGTCTATATATCTACGCAGGCTACAGTTTGAGTTTCTGACCCCTGGAGAGTGTCTTATCAGGGTCCTGGAAGACACAGCAGGTTCTCTGGAGTGTATTGAGAAATGTTAATTCATTCAGTGGACTTTCTTTTTTTGTCATTTTTTTTCTTTTTTGAAGTTGATGAATAATAATTCAGTTGACATACGATGCTACACTATATCTAAACTGTTCTATTCACTAATTATTTTCTAATTATTATGCATGGGGCTTTTATGAGCTTGTATTAATGAGAGACTACATGGGATATTAGTACTTTAAAAAAATCATTTATCACACTACAGGAGCACTTGAATTAAGGCAAAAAAAAAAAAAAAAAGTAGGTGTTTAAGAATGGTGGTACATTTTAATGCAAGTGATAAATTGTCACTGTCTAAAACATATGCTACTACTTTGTGATTTTTCAAGATGTACACTGTATGTAAAAAAAATCATATTAAAGGATCACATTATTATTGTTATTATTAAGATTTGATGTATTATTATGTTTGATCGCAATCTTTCCTAAGGAAGCCACGTTTCTAGCATTTGTAAAACTGCATTTTTTCATCTAAAATATATATCTAATTTACGGCCTATGCTCTCAATGAGGTCCTTTTACATTATACTCCTCTTCGTCTGCTGCGTTCTCAAAACTCAGGCAATTTGATAATACCTAGAATATCAAAATCAACTGCGGGCGGAAGATCCTTTTCCTATTTGGCGCCTAAACTCTGGAATAACCTACCTAACATTGTTCGGGAGGCAGACACACTCTTGCAGTTTAAATCTAGATTAAAGACCCATCTCTTTAACCTGGCATACACATAACACACTAATATGCTTTTAATATCCAAATCCGTTAAAGGATGTTTAGGCTGCATTAATTAGGTAAATCAGAACCGGGAACACTTCCCATAACACCTGATGTACTTTCTACATCATTAGAAGAATGGCATCTACGCTAATATTTGTCTGTTTCTCTCTTATTCTGAGGTCCCCGTAGCCACCAGATCCAGTCTGTATCCAGATCAGAGGGTCACTGCAGTCACCCGGATCCAGTACGTATCCAGACCAGATGGTGGATCAGCACCTAGAAAGGACCTCTACTGCCCTGAAAGACAGCGGAGACCAGGACAACTAGAGCCCCAGATACAGATCCCCTGTAAAGACCTTGTCTCAGAGGAGCACCAGGACAAGACCACAGGAAACAGATGATTCTTCTGCACAATCTGACTTTGCTGCAGCCTGGAATTGAACTACTGGTTTCGTCTGGTCAGAGGAGAACTGGTCCCCCAACTGAGCCTGGTTTCTCCCAAGGTTTTTTTCTCCATTCTGTCACCGATGGAGTTTCAGTTCCTTGCTGCTGTCACCTTTGGCTTGCTTAGTTGGGGTCACTTCAAGCTAGATAATAATAATGCAAGGTCTTCCCTGAAAGAGACGACGTCTGGATGGGACTATATGTTGTTCTAGAACTTGGATATATCTTTCAGCATTGATGGTGCCTTTCCAGATGTGTAAACTGCCCATGCCACACACACTCACGCAACCCCATACCATCAGAGATGCAGGCTTCTGAACTGAGCGCTGATAACAACACTATTTTTCACTACAGCATTGGGAGAACTAGTGATCCTCTGCCCATCTTGACTTCTGAGAGACACTGCCGTTCTGAGAGGCGCTTTTTATACCCAATCATGTTGCAAATTGGTCCTCCAGCTGTTCCTTATGAGTACATTTAACTTTTCCAGCCTCTTATTGCTACCAGTCTCAACTTTTTGGAATGTGTAGCTCTCATGAAATCCAAAATGAGCCAATATTTGGCATGACATTTTTTTAAATGTTATCTATATTTATATGTTATCTATATTCTATTGTGAATAAAATTCAAAAAAGAAATTTGTAAAGTATTCCATTCCTTTTTTACTCACAATATGTACAGTGTCCCAACTTTTTTGGAATACGGTTTGTAGATAGATAGATAGATAGATTTGTATGTATATATGTACTGCAGATTATATATTTAACAATGTGATAATATTTAGTATCTCCACATACAGGTGGAAAAAACTGTAATACGTACTACTGTCTGTTCAAAATACATGAAAAGAAACCGAGCATAGTAGATTACGTTTTTTTCTGTTGTACCCAAATCGTATAGAACCATGACCCCCGAATCGAATTATATACCGAACCGTGACATCTGTGCATTCCACCCCTACAATTAAATACTACTTTTCCCTCAATAAATTCCCAATTTGCTGCTTATTGTTATAGTAAGGTAGCTGTTAAGTATAGATATTGGGTATGATTAGGGATGTAGAATAAAGTCACGTAGAATGAGACATTAATATGTGCTTAATTAGTACTAATAAATGGCTAATATTCTAGTGATATGCATGCTAATAAGCGACTAATTAAGAGACCCTAAAATAAGTTTTACTGAGACTACTAATAATGAAACAATATTTAAGAAATAAGCTAAGTATACTCCCCAAGTACAAGATTTTTCACATAAAGAGAACCAATTAGATCAGAGGAAAATGAAGTAATGTGCCATGTTACCTTTGCTATGTACCTTTCCTATGAAAACTGTTGTATCCTAGTTGTTGGGGGATTCTCTTACTGCTTTGCAGCAGGTTAGTCGAACATTAAAGATCTTAGTCCAAAGTGATGTTCATAGGGAGTGACTTTGTTGTCATTTAAGACTTTTATTTTGCACAGCAATGCGCATCTTCTCTCCTATAAGAGAATACCTGGTAGATTTTACATAAAATATGCCATCCGCCCCTCAATAAGAGTTAAATTCTGCTTCAGTGTCGCCTCAGAAGTGATGCAGTCGGTAAGGTGAAGCCGGAGTATTTCCATACTTTCATCGCAGATAAACCCACCAATCCATCAATGGGCGAGATAATGACATCTGATGATTACAATAGCTTATATGTTGCCCCAAACTCCTGCAGGGTGTAACGTGAAGAGAGGGATGCTGGGATTACCAAGAGGAAGCTGGAGAAAGAAACGCGGGAGGGAGGGGCGCCGGCGAAACAAAGAGGAATCTATCCACAATCCCATCGTCAGCGTCTCTGGTGCTGTACGAGGGAAAGCCGGATTCAAATTCTTGGGATGTTAATGGAAGATGGCGCTGGTCTTCAGGCAGGAACGGAGCTCCAAACAAGCTCTGAAGCATACTGTAGATGTGTGTGCTGATACTCGAGGGCCAAAGGCACAGTCTTGTGACGGCAAAACACGGTTCAGTCTTCAGTGGTCATAGAGGCTTCTACCAAACTCTGTGGAGAGCGCCAAAGAGTTGGAAAATTTGTCCAAAGGCTGAATGGAAGAGTTTTTTGTGTATCTGGTTTGGATTTTGAATACATTACCATCAATAATCCAAGAGTATACTTAAAATATCTGGATAAAAACGGACCAATTTGATCATCGCCTGTAGGAATTTCCCAATAGACAATACAAAAGGGCAAAAATGCAACTCATGTGTTGCATTCAAGTCTTCTGAAGCTATATAATAGCTTTGTGATACAAACTTACCAAAAAGTTTGTTTTTTATATTACTACTTTTCAAATCTGTTTTTATTTGTATTTATTTATTATTTTTTTGTGAGCTGTTTTTCACGACACACATACAAAACATTCTTGCAATCAATTTAATTATTTAAAATAAATAATAATAATAGCATACTGCACTGTATATGTATATATTTTGAAACACACACAAGCTATTTTATAATGCTTAAAAAAAAGTAAAAACAAAAATAAAATAAAAAGTTTTTTGTGTGTGTGTTGTTGTTTTTTACTTTTTTATTAATTAATTGTATTATTATTATTATTAATTTGTTGTTCATTTTTTATTTGGTTTTAAGTTTTTTTTTTTTTCTTTGTTTTCTTAAAATGTTGTTTTGTTTAGTTTCAGTTATTGTTGTTGTTTTTTTGTGTTTTTTTGGGGGGGGGGGTTTGTTTGTTTTATTAGTTTTTTTTTTCTTTTTTAAGTTTTTTGTTTTGTGAGGTATTCTTTTTTTCTGATTTTTTTTTTTTTTTTGTAGTTTTTTGTTTTTGTTGTTTTGTTTCATTCATTCTTTTTGTTTTGACATTAAATATATTTGTTTGTGAACAACATAAGTCAGATTTTTTTACACTCATTTATTTATTTATTTATATATTTTTTTAATTTTAATTTTTTATAAACTATCCAAGTATTAATTTCTGGCCTACAGGTTTTGGAAGTTTTCCATGTGACTCATTTTGTCAACAAACTCTGGGGAAGGCTGTGAAGGATTTCACTCTCCGCTGTAGCAGATGTGTGTGTGACAAACAGAGCTTTGAACTTTATTCATCATTCCCAGCTTGATATTCACTGTCATTCTGCTCTCGTCTTTCACTCAGGAACACAGAGAGATCCACATGAAGATCCTCTTATCTGTGTCCTGAATGCACACGCACAGTGTCTTGTTTAAGCCTTGGCATGTCTCAGTCATCAGTACAGCAAATATCAGGGTGGTGAAGTCATCTGGCCCTCCGGTGGTTCCTGTGTGTGTAGAATCAGCACACAGAGCAAAGGGTCGACAACCGCTGAAAGGGTCTTGAGACATTGTCCAGAGCTTGATTGATTTGAACATGCAGCTCCAGACTGCACTTCACACTTCATAAAGAGCAGAGAGGAAGCGTTTGCCCTGACAGGGCCCTTTGTTTGGGTGGAGCATAGTTCAGAGTGCGACACTGTGCAACATCACTGGGTGGTCTGGTGGCCTCGGCCTAAAAACATATTAAAATATTAAAAATAACACAACATCTTAATGAAGGAGCTGCTGTGTGGACAGACAGATTACATTTAACTTGAAATGTTTATCTGTCATTGTTGTATACATAGTAATCATATATAACTTTTGATGTTAATATTGCTGTAATTTATTTAATAAAATGTTACATATATAAAATATTAACAGAAATAAAAATAATAATAATAATAATCAACATAGATATTGTAATACTTTGTTTACCTTATTTCTACACAAATAAATTAAGTGTTTTAATATAATAATAACATTGACAAGTTAATACAATAAAACACTAACAATTACAATTATCAGTGTTTATATTGTTGGGATGTATTTAATAAAATATTCTAAAATATATAAACTGTTAAAAATTCATATTTTTTATAATTAAAAAAAATATATATTTATAAAGAAAATAATTTATCTATTTATTAAATTGTAATTTTAAACACACACACACACACACACACACACACACACACACACACATACACACACACACACATATATATATATATATATATATATATATATATATATATATATATATATAAATACATATATAAATACAAATGGGTAGAGATGCAACTAAAAAAAGGCATGGATGTGAATCAAAATATAAAGTGCATTAAAGTTCAAAATACCTATAAATAAGTTAGCCAGTGTATATACGGATGACCTGAAGGGAAGCTCAGATCAGAATTACATCAAGAGGTCAGAGGTCAAATGCTTTAAAGAGGTACAGACATGAAAGAAAAACATTTCCAAATTAACAATTGGAAAAGTGATCAGTGCGCTATGTGACAGAGTACGTGAGCAGACATATGTTGCTTTGGGAATCGTTCCCCACATGTATGGTTTTTATTGTCTGCTGCAGGCTTCATGTGTGCTGATGAGGCCTATGGGACAGAAATATTTATCTCCTGCTATGTTTATTGCCCTTTTTTTCTGGGAGCCTTTTAAGATTTACTATGGTCCACATCTTGAAAGCTTTTTTATTGTTGCAAAGTTAAGCCCAAATGAGCGTTCCTCTTCCCCAGATGTGGCGTATATCACAAGTCTGACCTGAACATCTGTCCACAACACACACATTCCTCATTCAATATGCATATATTCCAGCAGTATTTAAATTATCTTATGTTTAATTTATTCTTGTTTGTTGGACACTTTTGACAGTACAGTTTGACAGTACAGGTGTCTTGAGCAGCCCTAAATGTCCATGAAATGATGTTAGTACAGCTATTGGATTGATTTGTCTGAATTATTTCAACATAACTGCTATGCTTATGGTGATGATAAAAAAATAGATTACATCCATAATCATGTAAAACTATATGAAATAAATATCATGTTTCTTATTCATTCTTTATTCAAGTCTCAAAAAAAAAAAATATATATATATATATATATATATATATGTGTGTGTGTGTGTGTGTGATGATTAAAGTTATGCCAGTATGGAGTACCTCAGATATTCAGGGCTTTATAGGTGATTAACAATATTTTTTATTTATTTATATTTTTATACATTGTTCAATAGGGAGCCAGTTTAGTGTTGACAGAACCAGGCTAGTGTGGTCATATTTAATGATTCTAGTAAGAAATTGAGCATGCAGAGTAACCACCAAATAGAACATAACAATAATCTAATCTTGAGGTCATGAACACATTAATTAATGAGAGCATAGGTCATAATTTAGACATATTCCTGAGATGAAAAAAAAAAGGATTTACAAATGCTAGAAATGTGGCTTTCAACTATGCATTCAACTATGCATTCCATTATTTAAGGTTTTTTAATTGGTATGCTTGTCAGGCCACAAAAAAATATAGAGATGAGTATCATCATCATAACGGTGAAAATTAATACCTTGTTTCCTGATGATATTTCCCTAGTGTAACATATAAAGTCTGAAATGTAACGGCCCTAGAACTGAGCCTTGAGGTACTCCATACTGTACTTCTGACTGACCATGTTGTGGTCGATAATGTTGAATGCAGCGCAAAGATCCAGTAGCACTTATAGAGAGATACAACCAAAATACAATACAATTGCCGTTGGATTCTTAAAAAGTGAACAGGATTTTATTTTATGTTTTTTTTTTATTTGAGGCAGAAAGTCAGGCTGGCAGAGTCACGGATGGTGTTAAAGTTCTTGCATGCATGTAGAATAGACCTTTACTCAAAGCAGCAGTGTGAGGTGTATGGTTCCTCCATCAGCCCTGGAAACCATTCTCTCCAGCACTTCTGTCTCACAGCTGCTGGGCACACAGGCCGGCGTTTGATCCTATCACACAGTAGAGCAACAACACAGGTGTATGAAGTATGTGCAGGTGCACAAGTGATTTTTCAGAAAACGTCACTGAAGTACTTGAGGAAACAATCGCTGCTTTCGTTCGAATTGAGTTTGATAGTCACCTGAAAACAGACTCTCAGTGTGTTTTGTGCTGGAGAGCTGAACCTGAGCGTCAAGACAAACTGTTTCAATATCTGTAGACCTCCACACGTCTCTTTCCCGCTCGGAGCATGAAAACAAATTTTAAGCCTGGTTCAACTTGAAAGGAAATCTGATCTTAGAGATATTGACTCCTCCATTGGCTACTGCTAAAACTGTGCAGCTATTTTGACAGATGAAGTGACTGTTGCAGCCCCAGCATGTTCTCTCTGTCTAAGAGGAGCGCTTGTGCTCTTGCACACCTGCACACCCATTGCTTATTGACAGCTGACAGCTTACAGCTTACACTCAATGTTTTCTGTGTTAGGATAGGAGACGGCAGGACCCAAAGGTTTTCTCGAGACCGGTGAGTGGTACAGGTGTCACGCATTATCATTAACTCCGCCCCTCTCGTTACAATATTATATTATGTTATATTATATTATATTATATTCAACAAAAAAAAAAAAAATATATATATATATATATATACATATATGTATATATATATATATATATATATATATATATATATATATATATATATATATCGATGTTAATATACATACAATGTATAATATATATACACACACACATTGATTAATATTTAATTCTATATTATATCTATTAAATAGAATAATGTTATGTGATTATATTAAATGATTAATTATAATAATGATATGTACTATTACTTCTACTAATGTATTATATTATATGAACAGCACTCTCTTCCACACTCAATACCCATGACTGAAGTACCCTTGAGCAAGCCAATGAACCCCGGGCGCTGGATATATAGCTGCCCACTGCTCCGGGTTTGTGTTCACTTCTCACAGCTGTGTGTGTGCACTTGGATGGGTTAAATGCCGAGCACCAATTCCGAGTATGGGTTATCATCTTGGCAAATGTCACGGTTATGGTTTGGTTCAGGGTTAGTAAAGCTTGCAGTTTTACTGTTTACAATTTACTTTTTACTATAGTTAGTATATGTAAGTTGATAAGGATATTGTAGAATACAGTGTTAATTTAAATTAATCGAACTGATAATAAATTGGTTAATTATTATTCTTATAATCATTATTATTTGTCCAAATGAGGGTGTAGTTGCTGTATCTACCAGCAGGGGCTAATAGTACTTTGCTAACCAGCCAAATTGTGACCCTCTGTTAGTCCTTATTCACCTCTCCAAAATGAATGGAATAAAACAGCATTGTGATTGACAGCATGATTATGCCTTTAATTTTCATGCCAGCAATCAATAAATACATGCTACACAATGATTCTACTGCTTGTTTTTACAAGGGGAAGTACAAAGGATATAGTGCTTAAATAATCCATTCTTGGTTATTCATAACCTCAGGACACTAAACGCAAATTCAGAGCTGTATTTCTATTAAAGGCAGTGTGTGGGATCCCAGTGCGACTGCTTAAAAGAGAATAAAATCATAGACAGGCTAGAGGGTCAATCCCATCTAGACAGTGACCTTCCCTTACTTTGGATATGAGGTGCATTTTCTGACAAGTCTGAATATGTTTGCTGAAGTAAAATGTGATTTAATTCTGAATAAGATTTAATAAGGTAAGGTAAAGTAATTCATACCACGAGTCACAAACTCACTTTTATTGTTCTACCTATAGTTCACTCACAAATGACAAATGGTCACTCTTATGTTACTGTAAACTTTCTTTTTTTCTTCATAAGGCAAAATTAGATAAATGAGATTGAACATACCAAATTATCAACAAGAAATACCAAGATTAATAGTCAACCTCAGCAGTGGCATTAAATCACAAGAAACAACACAAAGCCTTCAAACAATCAACTCAGTCCAATTTCTTTCAAAACTCTCAGAGACCTTTGTGGTCATGAGTCAAACAGGCCCACCAAGTTTTGTTCCAATTGGTGTTTGTTAACCTTGTCTAATAGCTGCTGAAATTTGATTAGCTGTAAACACCCATGTGACCCCAGCTTTAGAGTGAATATCTATCAAGCATCTGTTAAAAACCGTTCTAAGAACATTTTAAAAGTCTAAGAATCTTCTTTTTAGAATTGAAAGGTTCCTTGTTAAATGCTCTTCATGCAAATATCAATGACAATGGGGCTTTGTTTAGATTATTAAAATGTTCTTCACACTTAGAATTAAGAACTGTTCACTTAAAGGTTCTTTGGAGAACCCAAAATGGTTCTTCTGTGACATCAATAAAATAAATAAATTAAATTAATTAAAAAAAAATAACTTTTTGGAACCTTAATTTTTAAGAGTGTCAGGAAGAAAGAAAGAAAGAAAGAAAGAAAGAAAGAAAGAAAGAAAGAAAGAAAGAAAAAGAAAGAGAGTTTGAGTAAATGATGCCATTTCATTTCATTTTTTTTTTCTTTAGGGGAGCTTTTATGTAAAACAAAGTAGCATGTTGCTTAAAATTTCTTCTTTTCAAGTTTCTTTAAAAATGGCTTGCTTATTTATCTTCTTGAAAAATAACTCTTGTACGACCTCCTGTGATTAAACGTGTCATATCTTCTCAACAAGAAACTGCAAGTTTACTCGTTGGCCTCGAGGGTGGCATTAAATCAAAACATGGCCTCCCTCTGAATCAACACAAAGCCTCGACACAATCTGAAAGCAGGTTGCTGTCGGAGCGCTCTCAATTAATGCTTTTGAAATGCCATCTCTAATTAAGCGCCAATGCCGTCCAATGTCTCGAAGGAATTAGCTGTGGGGAGAGAGCACCGAGTTCAATTTCAAAGAGGTTTCTGGTCTGGAAGGCGGAGCTTCTCTTTTGCATTATGGATGTGAAGCCGTGCTTGGGCACAAAGAGACCAAGATGATTGAGAAAGTATTTAACTTTGCATTTATAATTGCTGTGAATCATTTTATAAATTAAAATGAATTGAATAACCATGTAATTGAATCATGGCTCCATGCAGTTTTTACACTGTCCACCAATAAAGTTTTCTTGTTGGGTCTTACAAAATATTATTTGGAAAGGCATGGATAAAGATTTATGAAAATGATTAATGATTTCTACAAAATAAAATATGAAATATAGCTGCAAGCAGCAATTATCAGGGTTCAAGCAATTTTAAAGCCTCTGTGTATATATATCATTTAAAAAGCCTGTAACTTACTAAATCATAGTTGGAAATGACCATTTTAGCAATTTCAGATCATTAAGCATAGACATACTCTGTTTTTATTATTTATTTTTACCATTTCATACTGTTATAGGACCACCTATATTTGGGAAACAACACTGGTTTTGTTGAGGTTGAGTGAAAATGTCTCATGTTACTTATGTAACCATGTTTCCCTGAGTAGGCAACGAGACATTGTGTCCTCATCGTCACCTGTGTTTGAAGCATACACTGAAGAAACACCAACAACTCGTTGGCCGGTGACAGCCCACGACGTCACTACCAGTGAGACTACATTATAGATAGGTGCCGGGAGAACACATCATCCACTTCTTTGTCTGAAGCTTGCGTCCGAAGCATGGCAGGAAGCTAGAGGACACAGTGTCTCGTACCCTACTCAGGGAACCATGGTTAGATAAGTAACCTGAGACGTTCTCTTTCAATGGAACTTCGAACTGCATCTTCTAGGGGTCACTATGGGGAGCAGTATACCCACACCACCATGCTGAGGGGAGTGCAGGCTAGAACCATGGCGAGCACTAAGTACCAACTCTATCATTTCCATGTGACTTGCTCCTAGGACGTTAGACAGCTGTTTGTGACACTATCTCTTACGGCCAAGGGCCAAGGCTACATACCCAAACTTACCTGTTAGGGGGCCAGATTCCTGGGCCTGGGGTATAGCTCAAGGCTTGGTATCAAAAATAAATTCCTTTAAAGGGATAAAACCAAGAGCCTAGCATCATACTAAGTCTTGGCTTTTCACACAGGGTCTATCACTTGCTCTTGCATAAGCTTGCTGAAGGAACTGTCTCAACAGATCCCTAATAGTTTAACCCTCTGGAGTCAATTAACGAGTATTCACGTTATGAGACATTTTCTCCTGATAACCCTGAAAATAACTTAAATTGCACTTTCAGTTTTGATTGTACAGGTAAGAGCAATACATCAATTAAATCTGTAAGACATAATGACAACAAAGCTCTGTGCATTTATAAAATAAAGATAACAAACAAGGTGTGCTGTCTGCAGCCTTTGTCTGCTCTGATCTTCATTTACAAACTTGTCATTAAAATGAACTCTAACTCAGTGAATACTCAACGAAGAGACATGTGCGATATATCTATAGAAAGCCTGACATGTATACTTTTAAACTAAACAAGTCCTGCCAAAAAAACAAATATTCTGTGATTGTAATTCATATGAAAACAATGAAAAAATTCTGTTTGAAAGTCAGCTTTGATTGTTCCTAATAAACTGTTTAACTGCACTCGCAAGTGGATATTAAATTATGTTGTGGGACAATTAAATATATTCTAAATAAACTACAAGCATAAAATTATATATATTTATTTTGTCCTCACATTCTTTCTTGTAACTCTTCCCTCTCAGTGACACAGCTGTCTGAAAAGCTCATTATGCAGCTCATTATGCAGGTCTTTCTCAGGTGTAAATCACAATGATATTCATGATAGTTGACGCCTACTCGCATATGACGTTTACCAAAAAAAGTGTCTTAGAAAATTTAAATCAATATATTGTTTTCTGTGAGTGAGTAAACAAGATGATTTTCACATAATTTAGAAAGAAAAAGTCCCGGGAACCAATGTTCTGTATGTGTTTTATGGCCTTATTCAAGTGATTTAACATTTTTAGTTTTTCACTAACCATGCATAACATTTTTTTCTCAAAAACACAATCATGTACATACATGCTGTTCACATATTATTATAGCCCAGTTTGTGCTGATTACTGTTGATTAGACTTTAGCCATTTAGATGTTTATAAGTAACTGAAAAAAGCACAAATGTCAGGGCATGACAAAACTTCTCCAGGTCCCAAAATTATCCTTAGATTCCAGAGGGTTAAATAGGTTTCCTGTGGATACATAGGTGGAGTGGCGCCCAAAATGAATGTGGCTTTTACCAGCTCAAGAAAGGACACAAAGCAACCGCTTGAAACCCTTAACATATTGGTTTCTAGAAAATAATGCAGATTACTAGCGTGCAAACTAACCACAGTGTGGATTTTAGACTTCATGTGCACACTTACATAACATGGATTTTAGGATACCGTTCTGACGGCCTCTTGTGGCACTCTGAAAGAGCAGCTCATAGATGGAATGGACATCCCAAAAACAAAATGTTTGAGAGTCATCAGCTCGATCTATGGTATAATGTTGGAGTGGCTATCTGGTTCCAGAACTCAACTCTCACGTGAGAGGAGAACTCCAAATTCAAAAAGGAGAAACACGCTCAAAGGCAACTCTTTTGTTAAAGGGGAGCGCTGCAAACTACCATGAGGACAGCCCACAGATCGAGGAATTCAACTCTTCAAAAGGGAAGAGAACTCTAGTGCCTGAAAGGAAGAACCATGCTCAAAATAACCTCAATGCTGAGGGGAGTGTTGCTTCAAAGTGTGTTAATGGACACACTGGTTGAGTGGAGCCCAAGGTCTTACCAACTCAGAGAAAGGGAACGAAGCTAATACCCATAACCCTTACTGTACATGTATTCAGAAAGTGCACAGAGTCTTGCGTGCACAGTTTCCATTTATGTGGATTTCACAAAGTATACAGAGCTTAGTGTGTGTACTTTAAGCTTCCCAATCATATGTTGACAGATACCAAGAGGAACTTAACCTAACAGGAGAGGCAAGCTCAAATACAAACCTCTAAGGTGAGCGGAGCATTACCACCAATGTCACCTATACTTCCTGTTCAGTGCTTCAGCAAGAGGGGATATCCAGGTGACAAGGAAGCCTCTCAGGGTGACCTAGGCAGACATCTAGGAAATTTTGCAGTACTGTGCCGGGGACCTGATTATTAAGAAGGCTCCCACAGAAGCCTATGACCTGGCCGTAAGATCCAGGAAGCATGAAACAGGAACCAGGACTACCATACCGGCAGGACACAATATAGATAAGTGAAGTAACACTGCAAGTCGAGTACCCAGTTTGAGAATCCAGCCAAGGGGGGTGCTCACAGATGTCCTACCTTAGAAAGGACAGAAACCCACAGGTCCCAGAAAAACACTCTCATACAAAGATTAAACACACAACCATCCTGCATATTAATATATATATATATATATATATATATATATATATATATATATATATATATATATACATTTAGAATGGATCATACTCACCAACCATAGTTCCCGCGCTGGAGTCCCACTCAAGAGGAGACTCAAAGAAGCCTCCAGACTGGACTATCAGTAAGGTGGTTACTATGAAGCCATAGAATCAACCAAACATCATAGGTTCAGCAAAGGAAACTAATGTAGGAAGTTCCTACCTAACCTCGGTCAGGTGAAGAGATGGTGGTTAGGAATTAGGAAGGGGAAGATAAGGCAGATGTTAAACCCCAAAGGGAAATTAGTAGAAACTCAACTATCACCGGACGAAAGTGCTGATGCCTCATCTGGATCACATCTCTTATCTTGCCTACCTCCCTTTGATCTACGAATCCTCATACCTGCAGGCTGAGGAGGGGCGCGACCCATGACACTAGACTTCTGTGCCTATTTCTAATCCTCAGATTGAGACGGGCCAGGACCCCTGGGTTTGTATGCACTCAGACCTGGACCTTCATGGAATGAAGGATTTGAAGGCCGCTAAGCATGCCTTTGCCTTCCTGAACACCTCTGTGTTGACAAATAAATACATTTTTCGACAGTGGTAGCGAAAAGTTTGAAAGGCGAGATATATCCTAAAAGGCTTATATCTTAAGAGAAGATGCCTCGCCCATGGAGCGGGAGCTCAGACCAACAGCTAGATTACCACAGAAATCAAGCATTAGCGAAACTGCTGCTGTGAATGCATTGCTATTCCTGCGAGAGGCGAACGCACTCATGCAAACGTTGTCTACAAACTCAGGTAAATGGTGAAACACTCACATCCCCCTCAGTAGTCCTGCAAATGCATCACAAGGAGCGAAGCAGAGCACATCCCTTGAGAGCTGAAAGCGCTTGCTCTTCACTACACACACACACACCGACAGCACGTGAGCCGTGTGAACTGCAGGTATTAGAGCAAAGCCTCTGGCAAAAAACGTGCACTTCTAAATGCTGTACGCTTCAAACAAAACCGTCAATGAAGACAAAGAAGAGGTGTTCTCTCGGCACCTATTTATACTGTAGTCGCACCGGTAGTGACGTCATGGGCTGTCGCTGGCCAACGTGTTGTTGGTGTTTTTCAATGTATGTATGCTTAACAATTCATTACAAAAGAATTAATATTTTTAACCGAGTTGCTGCTTCCGAAATAGATAGTAATAAAATATAAGTGTAAAAAAGAGAGAGAAAATAATAATGTACATTTTATGAGAAACCACACAACTCATTTTGACTGGATGTCAGTAGAGAAAGATGTGTTTTGTGGCACTTAAAAAAGAAAAGAAAAAAGATTGCGCTGATAATAGGTGTGAAAGTGACACCATGAACCCAAAACACATCGTCAGCAGGTTAGAGAGGAGAGTAGGAAAAGAAAATTACAAGCAAACAGGCCTACACAAGTATAACTAGCAGTAGCATCCATTTAAAATCTGTCACAATCGTCAATTATGCATCACTTATGTCTACAGTCTGAATGTATTCAATCCCAATGTCAAAAACAGTTATTCCCAATAATTCCAACAGTCAACTCCTCACAATAAATCATAGCAGAGAACGACAGACTGAGCTAGTACTGCACAGCATGCGTATCATTTAATGGTCAACTTTTCGCAGATGGATACGGCGGAAAAATAAATGCTATAAATCTACTTTAATTGTTTTTGCCAATATAACATGAAATGTCACGTAATGATTGGCTGTTGTGTTCATGCGCTCAACAGAAATGTGGTTGGCTACAAGGATTGGCTACATTTTTCTGTCATTCTTGGTTTAATAATTGTAGATCTTGATGCACAGTTGTTATGGTATGTAGAGTATAAGATACGTTTTTAATTGCTGTTGATTGATTATAATACTGACATTTTCCTGAGGAACAATTTCTTAAGCTATACTGAGATGGTACTATTTTTTTTTTTTCCTACAACAGAATCATGTATAAAACCCATTTAATGCATGGGCAGATCTACAAATCTAGATCGTGGAGTGTTCAGAATCAGGGTACAAATCCATATCTATTAAAGAGTATGCCATTCCAAACTCTCATCTTTAGCTTTCGCAATCAGACAACATCAGGTAGACTCACGGTAGTAAGGCCATGAGCGTTGTTCACCATGCTCTTGCATATGACGAGTTAACACTGCATGACTTTTGGCCACGATTTTCATTCGCAGACAGTTTTAGCAAAATTGCTGGCAAATGGCTGAAATTAGAAAATGGTGCTCATTCATGCGAGTGAAAATTACGCAGTATAATTTATCAAAGACGCAATCTGAGGGAATCGCGATGCCCGTGAAACATCTGGCATACTAAATATCTGGACCTGTCAGTGATTTAAAATCCTGCTGTGTGAAATGAGTTCTGACTGGAAAATGCTTTAGCGATGACCTATAGCCAATGAGAGAGCAAGATACAGGGCAGCTGAAAATTCGGGGAGGAGTTATATGAAACGTAGTTTGCAGAGTTGTCAGTGATTCTTCCTATTGTAAAGTCATGCAGTGTGTAACCTCCTGTCACCGAACCATCGTGCAGTGTGAACACGACTTTGAAAATCATGCAGTGTGAACCCGGCATTAGGCGTACAGACAATTCTCTAAAATACAGCACCCTCTTGAGGACATTTTAGGTGATAGCTACTAGTTTGTCACAAGAGTTAGCTGTCTGTTCCTTAATTTCTTACTACATGTTACAGAACATACCAGGAAAACCTTTTTGGTATTATATTTACCAGGTTTAATTTAACAATTATCTGATCAAATTTGGTAAAATCAATGATTAATCAGGCTATTGGCTTTAAAACTTGACAGTTAAAAGACTGAATGATCTTCTGAAATACTTCTTCAGCTGTCATTGAGATGAATCAGCTATCTTTAGATTATATATTCTTTATTTAAAATAAAAGCTGTTTTATAAGTGTAACTACAAGGTGACGTAAATGACACACTCACATGGAAATTGTGCAGTTAAAGGAAGTGACTTTGGGACTTGAAATCACTCTGGGTCAGGGCCAGACAACTTCGGTCCTGGAAGGCCACTGTCCTGCAGAGTTTAGCTCCAACCCTAATCAGAATCACCTGGTGTAGCAAACAGACCTGGTCTAGTAGGCTGCATCCATAAACTAGGAAATGCTGCTTTTGGAGGACATATTTCAAGGTAGGAAGGCTTCAAGGCATGTTCAAATCCAATGCCAGCTTCACCTCCTGTCTCCTGAGATACCCTCATCTGGTTGATTTCTGAGAGCGGCATGATGGTTGTGCAGAAATTTAAAGATGGAATCCGGAAGTTTTGTTTAGTGGTCAGTTTTTGTATAAATGTATGTTTCTGACAAATGTTATTTATAGTGAGAAATCTGTATTGAAGTAATTAAATAATGTTTAGTATTCTATAATGTTTTCTAGCCCAATCACACATTTGTGAGGTGAGTGAAATTAGTGTAAATAGCCTCTGCCAAAAAGGCAGGCTACTTTCACTTAGTGTAAATAGACAACCCGAAAGTGTAAATTGGACAAATTGGTGTTTTAGAACCAAATTTTAAAGTGAATGAATCATGAAAGAAAACCAAGTAAAATAAATGAATAAATAATAATAATAATAATAGTTATTCTGCTATGTTATCATTTGCATAATTCTTAAATGCTCTTGTTGGAAAATGGGATTGCTAATATATATATATATAAAAATGAAATAAACACTCTTTTTTTCTTTTTTTTTTTTTTTACTAAGAAATTAGTCAGTTGCACAACAATGTAACTGATTCTAAACAAAAGTTTTTGGTGAACAGATTCAAAGGAATCAATTGACAGAGATGAATCAAAATAAATTTCAACACACTCTTCTCTCAGTCCCTCCCACATCTAATTTTACTCGCAAATACAAAACAGATTATTATTTTTTTTGCTGCTATACACATACAGATAATAACTCCACTGCACATCCCTAGTAGCCAAGTGTTAAAATAGCTAAATTAATGAATAGCATAATGAATTTATAAATAGAGTATGACTCCATTTTCAGTGAGAGTTTCAAAAGCTCTGAGTGCTAAACTGCACCAAATGAAGTGTTGTTCGGTTCCAGCCATCGATTTCTAGCTGTGCTATAGCGTGATGTGTAATGGTTGACTCTCAGCACATGGACATTGAGGTTTTCACTTTGCTTAGTTCCCTGCAAGAATTGATCCAAAAGCTATTAAACCTGCCATGCTATTTGCCCTGTGCTCTGAAAGAGTTTAAGGACGTCACTTGTGAATGGAACTGGCCCTGGCAGAGCGGCCCTGTGGTACAGAGAAAAGACCTCAAACCTTAATGCCCACTGGAGTGCATTATAACTTTTGTCGTGGCACTAAAAGTCAATTTTTGCGGCTTAGCACTCAATCACTTTGAGACAAAACAGCGCAGAGCACCAGTTGTGGTACACCGCATTTACACTACAACATTGTCTTTACACTGATGTTAAGACAAATGTCTTTCTCGACTGTAGCAGCTGCACACAAGCAAAGCACTTCATACCGTTTATGTGTGATGTTTATGTATAAATGTGTGTGTGTGTTCTGGGTTTGAATTTGTGCGGTGGGATCCTAATCCAGTTTGGAGAAGAGTTGCATAACAAAACAGCACACACTACCTGCATTGTCTCTAAGCTAGCCTGTGTTAGCGGTTAGCATGCATGGAAAGTGCAGTGTAGAGAGGGGGTGGGTGACTGGATTTCTCTCCCATCATTAGGACACAGGAATAGACTGGTTTGTCTTTGTCTAGTCCATTCACCTGCAGGCAGTAGTAGAAAGATAGCTTCTCCCTTCACCTAATCGGTCTATGCCCTGCCGGTGATGGACGATTGTTCCTCTGGGTTCGTGTAGTGCTGTGGTTCTTACATGACTTTACACTGCAGATGAAATGTACGTGTAATGCTCATGCAAATCTTGAGGATTAAACATCGACTTGGACCTCAAGCAAATAGTGTGGTGTTACCATCCATATCTTTTCCTTTATATTACTGTTCTGTGCAGAAAGAAGCTTTTTTTTTTAATTGAATTACACGCTGATTGCATGATAAAGATAATTTTTCCGGGTATTTTTTGGTAAGTCTCTGCCAGTGAACTGTGTCTGGTCAGGGATGCTAAGAGCGAGACGACATGCCTGGGCTGACAGCTGGCATTCAGTGGGCACAGTTGTGGCATGCAGTGCTGGGGTTGCCAGGCTAAAGCATGTGGGTGTGAAGGCTGAGTGCCATCTGGACCTGGCTGTCCCACTGCCCTTTGGTCCAGCAGCAGTGCCCCCGGACGCACAGGAGACCGTCCCACAAGCCCCTTCACCAGCGCCCGACATAACCTCAGCCCAAAGATGGATGGCACCCACTCTCATAACTGTCACCCTTGGCTTTGGGCTGTCAGCGTCAGCCAACTACCAACCATCGGGTTCATTTCCACTTGGATAGCTGTGACTAATGTGCGGGTCACTTTGGAAGAATGCTGCATATCAAGGCTGCACATCAAAATGGTTTCGCTCAAAGTGCAATATGAGACGCCCTTCTGAAAGTCGACAGGATACAATTTAAAAACAGCAGCTCAAATATATTCATTTTTACTTCTACTGGGTTTCTGTCACTTATTGTTAAAGTGACATATTCTCATAAGCGCACACAGATGGACCTCCTGAATGTAAGCCAAAAATTCACTGGCTTTAAAACATATGTATTTATATAAGTTTAAACAGATAAAAATATTAGGCTTAAAAAATCTCTAATATTTAATTTAATAAGAAGTTTAAGTTTTCCCCTAATACTCATACTTTATTTCCCTTGTTTTTTTTTTCTTCATTAAACATATACATATATATATATATATATATATATATATATATATATATATATATATATATATATAAACTCTAACTAACAAAAATAGACAAGGTTCAGTTGAAATAATAAAATATATGAAATTGACTAAAATAAATGAAAAATATAAAGAAAAGTTTAGAAAAGACCAAATCACATAAACATATTGAAACTGAAACTTAATACCAAACAACATAATAATAAAAGCTCATTCAACACGAATACATTTGTAAATAATTATATAACAGCCAAACAATTGCACAAAATAAAATAATTTCCTCTTCTCTTCTTTGACTTTCTCCCCTGCTTTAGATTGTTTCTATTAAAAGTGGGATTATATACTGCAAATATTGTTGGTTCTGTGATGAATTATGAACATCTGCTCTAAGATTCTTTTGATAAAAGCTAAACGCATAAATAAAAATAATAAATGTGTACAAATAAATTTTAAATAAAACTCCATGTTTCTGACAATCTTGAAACATCACAAGTGAGCTAACAGCATCATTACAACATTTCTGCAATGCCGCGCGACAAGGTGGTTATTATATTTTTAGCACTTAAAGGTGTAAGTTAAAAATATTTATTGCAATGTAGCTAGTAGGCTAGTAGGCCACACCCTTGAGAAATAATTCATGAAAAAACACTGTTTTGGTTGTGACAAATCAGGACAAAATATCTCATACTGCAAGCCTGTCCGAATTGGAAAATTCAACGTTATTCATGTTTTATGCAAAAAGCTTTTGTCAGAAACTGGCAATATTGAAACAGCTACTTTTATTTATGTATGAAATGCAAATGTAGGTGTGCTAGATGTTTGAAGAGGGCAGTCTAAGTGAATAATTACTGTCCTTTCCGTGTCTCTTTAAACTGCCCAATTTAATACACTCACGCACCCCATATCTATTTCATTCATCTGATAGCAAACTGAAGCACTAATTGGTATTAAGATGAAGTATATGGATGAATATGCCTAAGTTTAGACGGTGGGAATATTTCGGCATATTGCAGGAAAGCAGGAACATGTCCAGTCCGGCGGTAATGAGGTTGGAAATTCAGCATGGCTAATGTACTCTTAAATGCTAATTCTACCCACTGCTTGGCCGTGGAACTAAAAGCGGCTCTCACACACGGCTGAGGCTTGATTAAAATCTGTGTGCGGCCCCACTGGCCCCCGCCAGATGAGGGTGAATATGAATGAGTGAGGTTCGTCCTCGTGCAGCCGCGGTCTCTGTCCTTGCCTTCACACCGCGTGTGAGCGGAATGGAGATGAGAGCAAGGACGGGAGAGGTGGAAGACACGCTGGGCAGACGGTCGGAAAGCTGGCGAAAACAAATGAGAAGGGCAAAGCTCAAGTGCCTCTGATCGGAAAGTCAAAAATGGCAGGAAAGGATTACCGTTTTCCAGACATTATGTAAATGCCCGGTTAAGATCATGCTAATTCATTCTGCTGTATACTATTGAGAAACTTAGGGTCAAGTCACATTTCACTATTACAATTTATCGAAAAAACTATTTTCTAAATTATTAATTGTATAGACATTTCTGTTAATCATAAAACACAATGCAATTATGTGGAATTTCTAATCAATTAATTGCATGTTATTTATAAATAAAAGACAATTTGTTATAGTTTAAATTTGTATTAAGTTAGTTGTATTTAGTTGTAATAAGAAATTATGAGTGTTTTTTTTTTTAAACACTTAATTCATACTTGGTAACATCTTTATCTATAATTTCAAAATGACATCTACTTTCTTGATATTATTAAAGTGTACGACTGAATGTACTGAGAAGCATTTATGGTAAAAATACAGTTTTAATTGATTTTACCGTTGCACTTTATTTTACAGTACTTATAGTGTACTTACAGTGTATTTATCTAAGAAAGTTCTGGTAATACAAGGTAGCTACATGGGGTAGGGTTAGGTTTAGGGGTAGGTTCAGGCTTAGTACCTAGTTATTACATAGTTATTGAAATTACTATAATAAGTACATAGTATGTACATGAGGAACAGGACTGTAAAATAAAGTGCTACCTATTTTACCGTATATGTACTTACAGTTTACTTACCCAATAAAGTACTGGATAGCATAAGGCAGAGGGTAATGTCTAGGTTTAGGGGTAGGTTCAGTTTTAGTACCTGGTTACTAACCAGTTATTGCTGTAATAATTACATTATGTATATGCAGAACAGGATTTCTATTGAAACGTGAGTGTTATTTAAATATATGCAAAAAAATGTATTACGTTTAAAATATATTAAGGTTAAATATAACTTATTTTACATGTGTTTTAGTATGTTAGTCAACTCATCAAAAAGATTTTACTTATTTAAAGCTTGACAAAAGATTATTAAAACATAATGATTTACATGAACTTTAATGTAAAACTGTACATTTGACATTGAGTGTGCATTTTGTTATATATATATATACTTAAGTGTGTTACGAAAAACAATCATGGAAGTGTATTTAATTATACTTAGGAGGCATCTATTTCATAAATGTTATACAATCTGCAAGTACAGTTTTAAAAGTATATATACTACAAGTCCACATTTAACCTGTTAAGTATTAAAATACCATGTACTTTGAGTTGCTTCTGCTAAATTATTTCTGACTACTTATCAACTTAAATACTTTTATTTCTATATGTTAAACATTAAGCATTTGATTTAATGATTCCCAAATATATGTATAAAATATAAGGTATAAGGTGCTTTAATGCACTTTGCTAATGTTTTTATTAAAACAACTTGCAGTGCATTCAGCATGTACATTATTCATCAGTGTGTTTAAGCAATCAAAGCCATGACCTTGGCATTGCTCTGCCAGTCCAACAACCCCAGCATTTTTCATTCTCTCTCTCTCATAGATGGAATGGTTATCGGTAACTACTTTGCAAAGTGATAAACATTGCAAAAATCCAGTACCTTATTATGCATCATTGCATCAGTATTATCACTGGACTGTGAGAGACCCAGAGTTTATAGTGCAGAAGTCCTATAATGCTTGCTTGTATAATTGCAGTGACTATAGCTGAGATTCAGAAAAAAATATTGTGAATGATTCCATACAATTCACTCCGTAGGGTTTGACAAGAATATATTAAAATTATTCATTATATAAAAAAAACTAAAAGCAAAATATGTACGATTAGATGCAAATTAATACAAATGCACCATCAATTTGTTAAAATGTGAAATACTGTAGCTTTGTCATAAGAGATTGTTGGAATTTCTTGAATTCACTAAAAAGAAAGAGCGATTAATTCAAGAATCAGATTTCAGATTTTGATTCACTAAAAAAAATCTAATAGGTAAACCAGTTATTAATTTCAGAATTTGATTACATTGGTTGCACTGTATGTTAGCACAGTAAATGTAAGTTCTGTTGACATCAGCAAAAAAAAAAAAAAATATATATATATATAAATATATATATATATATATATATATATATATATATATATACAAAAAGTTTATACTGTATATATATAATTTACTCAGCAACTTGCTAGTACATTTTACAAATTATTACAAATAAATGGCAATTAGCAAATTGAATATAATATGAAACATGGCAATTTAGAAGTAGAATGACGAAATTGTATTTTCTAATAAAAAAATACTGCAATAATTTTTGTCTCATTGACAATACTTTTCACTGGGGTTGGCGGTTGTTCTGTAGTGAAAAGCTTTAAATAATATATATAAAACAATACTTTTCACATTTTATTCAGTATTTCTATTGTTTTATTTGTTTTATCATTTGGTTTTATCAAATATTTTGTGGAAAAGTGAACATTTGCTATTTCTTTTACAACGCCATTTGGTTTACAACCAAACAAAAAAATATAATGAGATTTTTTTAAAAGGTGGTTCTAAATAAGATTTTCAGTTTTTCACAGTACATTTCAAATTATATTCAGCATTTATTGTATTCACAGTACATTTCAAATTGTATTCAGCATTTCTTTTGTTGTATCTTTTCAATCCAAAATCCAAAATGTTTTTTTTTTTCATTTAAAACCAAACACATTATTATTATTACCATCATTATTTTACATTGAAATGTTGTGCTTTAAAAGTCTGCCTGTGCAATTTGTTTAACATAAACTCCACTCGGTTTGATAAGTTACATAAAGCAAAGACATTCAGACATTCTTGTGTTTTTCTTAACTGTCCAAAAGTGTACTTTTTGGATGACTATGCCTCACTATACAAAAGCGTTTGATATATGTGAGAGTCCCCAGCCTCCCACACACACATAAAAACTCAGCCGCCTCGTTTTCTGCCTCTCATCAAACTGCAGCCAGCTTGATCCCTGACAGAGCACAGCTCCAGCTCTGGATGCACTACAGACAGTGCCACAAGGAGACACCACCGCTGGAGACGCTCTGCCTGCCAAGAGCTCTGGGCCAGAGAGGCCCCCGGAGGCCCTGGGGTGTGAGAAAGCACTGCATGCCGTCCGCGCTTCCCTCCACCAGGCCTCAAAATCATCTCCAAGGCCATATCAAAGGCCGTCCCGCTGCGGAACGCCAGCGATACCCTCCCCTCCACGAGGTGGACGCGCTCAAGCTTGTTTAAGTTGCATCGTCGTGCTTGGATGAGCTCGATTTAAATGCTGCTCAACAGAATAAAGTATTACTGACTCCAAATTTTCCACTGAAATAAGTAGCATCAGTCATTACAGCTGCAGTAAAGAAGAAACTCAAGCAGAACTTGTGCTGGGAAAGCGTGATGAAAGAACATTTCTGAAGAGAAACATCGTCAGCTCACGATCCACGCTGAATGCAAAAGTGCATTGTGTTCTATTGCTGACGCTTATTTCAGCTCATTGTTCCCTCTGTTTATCTCTTCATTTGGACCCCTAGCGCTTGTGAAAAAGAAGTAGACTTTAGCATAATTTTAAAGAGAGTACTTATTATTTTGCCATCACAAACAATCTATTGGCATTGAAATAGTACCGTCAGGATTTACTAAAGATGCATAGTGAAGAATTAGCACAGAAATGGCGTGGACACAAGTTATTTTTGCACCTGACCTTATTGAACATACAGTTGTATGAGTTTCCCTTTCAAACACAAAATTAATGAGAGGAGTGTATTGAAATGAATAAAAAAAAAAAAACACAATTTATTAAGTTATGCGCTCATCAAATTACTGGTATTTGCACCATTATTTAACGCCCCAAAAAAGCATTTCTTAAATTATTATGCGCTTGAAATGTCTGCATGTGTTGTTTCTAGGAGGAGGCACTGCAGAGAACAGAGAGTGTGTGGTAGAAGGGGTTGGATTATTTCCACATGTATTAATTTCTTTGGAATGCCAGAAGAACACATTATCTGAATCTGAATGTATCCTTAGGTCAATTTGCCCTGTGCTTGCTAGATCACGTTGGTCATTATGGAAATGTGATGTTGTGTCTGTGTTCTTTAATTTGCGCGTTGTCAGTAAATCCCCCGCAGAAAATTATACGCTCATCGACGCTGTTTTGTACTTGCACTCTCGCGCTAATTTGGCCTGTTTAGTAAAACTGGCCCTTGTATGCTTTTTTATAGACTTAAATTTAAATTTACCGTAGTTTAAATATATATTTAATGCAATTAGTTGAAATTATTTCTAACCAACTCAAGTAGGATTTCAGTACATCTTCATGTATAAGGAAGAAGCAAGTTGAGCAACGCACAGGACCAGGAGGAGCAGGACCAGGAGTCAACCAGAGCATGTGAGTGGAGCGGAGCAGAGAGCGAGCTGGGAGCAGAGTGTGAGAAATATAGTCAGGGCGGAGCGGGTTTTTATCCAAAGGCTGGAACGATCACTCTGTCTCACTCCAGTTCTGCTCCGATACCGCTTACATCATGAGTTTAGGGCAAGCACAAATCCACCCAGAGTTCACCTGGGCCTTCAACAAGTAACAAAACTGTCAGCCTACACTTCAAAAATGGTTCGTTGTGAAGGAGAAATGTAGTTCGTTAAATATTTTCAAAAGCAAACCGACAGGCATTTTGAGTTACTCACATATTCTGAAAGTGTCGTCTCCAAGCTTTCCAACGATGTGTAACACATGGAAATCTGATAATATTTGGAGAAGTTGTGTCCATTTGAAGGTAAGCACTCAAAAAAGCTCAAAAGGGAGAAAATGGCCTCTAAAGATTGTGCAGTTCTCACCTGTTCTCACCTGCTGGGAGTGACAATAGGGCTCGTTTACATCTCATTTAGATAAGCCATACCCCCTGTGAAGCTCCCCCCGTAAAGCTGCATGGTTGAATATCAACAACAGACGCAACGGAAAAAAATCGGACCGAATAATATTAATAATAAAGGATAATGTGCATTGTAAATGTCAGTAATTATCTTTTTTAACTTTTATAAAAATGATTTAGAGGCTGAAATATCTGAGTTTTATCTTTTTATAAAAATTTTTTTGTCAAAAATCTATTTGAACTTGTGCAGTGTAGATAATGTTGCAAGACACTTTTTTAAAATCTCTCATGCAGAGTTCTCTTTTCTCCCCCTGTAGCATTTACAGTCAAAGTTATGAATTTCCCCTTTTCTCTGTGTTTATCCCTATCAAATGTTACTGTCGATATAGCCTCTGATATCTTACGGTCCAACTCGTCTGACGCCAGTCCGATACATTCTTCATCTTCGCTCAGTTGTTGATTAGTGATAGTATTCTTTAGTCTTATTATGCCGCTTTCATCGGCGCTAAGATCGTCTTCAGAATCAGTGAGCACTTGTTCATAAGCATCCGGCTTGTCGAAGAAGTACTTCAAAACATTCGCAGTGTAACGGCCACGGTTCAGCTCCTCTGCGACAATCTTTGCGGCGTCCATCTTCATTGAATTTTGATATTAGCTAGAGCCGGCCAGAGCGCTGCATAAAAAGTAGCCACGCTTCCCTTGGAGGGCAGGGGCGATAACAAAAGAAACAAAATTCGGCTTATCCAGTATGGAAATACACACAGACAATGACACGACCCTACATTATATCAGATTGTGTTTGAACCTATAGGCCTGTGTCATCTGAAGTTTCATGACAGAACTTTGTATTTACGAATGATTAATTGAATTATTCACTTTGGATTACAGGTAATAATGTTATAAATAATGTTCAGTGTTTTACACAGACTGATTATTTGGCTTCATAAGACCTCAATATATCATTAGGACCCATGGGTATTCATTTTGTCTTGCCTGGATTTGCATTATGCAGATTAGTATGAAGTAAATAAAATGTGATTCTGTGACTATCACATACTAGGCAATTTTCTTTGTCAACTCAAATCTGCAGACGGGCTCTAACTTCCAACAACTAGCGGTGACTCATCCATACTGTAAATTAGGGCAAAAAATCTTGGCAAAAGTCATGTAGTGTATTCCAGCATTAAACTTACATGTTGGAAGATGTTCTAAAAGTGGTTTGGTTTGGAAGTACAACACAACTTTAGCTTTCCTTTTAGGATAGCTTTGCTAGCTTGTCCTTTAGAAGTGGCAACGCTGTGAAGCTGTAACCTTTGGCCTCAAGTAGCTATTAAAAATTCCCACAGACCGGCAACACGCTAGTCGGAAAATAAATAACTCCCCAGTACAAAGGAATAGAGATTTATTTGCTGCTGAAACGTTTAACGTAGATGCATATGTGTGTCACCGCGGGCGTAAGAAAGGTGAGCTGTGACGACAAAGAAGAACGGTCTGACAAAAACGAGGAGGAGACTGAACTCTCTTAATACATCCGAGACAATCGCCAACACTGACTTGGCCATAACAGCGTTTCCATCACCCATGTTACACTACTCGCCTAGGCCTCTTTATTGTGATTTATTGTTCAGGAAATAGCAACATGCACTTAATATAGATTGGAATGTCTACACTTTTAATACAGTTCCCAGAAAGATTTTCAATCATGTATCAACTTTCAGTGTTTTCTTTTCTTTCTTTCTTATATATATATATATATATATATATATATATATATATTAGTAAAGCTGCGTGGGGTTGTGATGCATATGTGGTGTCACATAAAACCAAACTGCAGGTGCACTGAGGTCTTTTAAATTTGGCTTTAGGCTTATGAAGAGAGTGGGGTAAAATGTGCCACTTGGTACTTAAATGATGTAGAGGATATTTTTTATCTCTCTATATATCTGTCTGTCTGTTTAGCCTTGCTATTATTTGGATAGGACAGATTGATTATATTAATAATAAAAATATTTGTTCCAACCTTTTAGTTCAAGCACATGTAGCTGGCGTCTGGTTAAAGATGTGTTGAGTTAGTGGTCAGTGTTTGATGAAGCATGGTGGGGGCTAGTAGACTCCAGATGTGAGCCAGATTAATATCTGTTGATGGACACAATATAACTACAAAACATGAGTCTAATTAAAACACAGCAAATGTGAAGCCAAATGAACAATGTCTTTTTAGATGGCTGTTGAGATAATCTACAGCAATCATACCCTTGAATTAAATTATTTCCTTTCAATTTACATGTGATGTTTTAATCATTATTATGAAAAATGTATTCAGCATTGGCATTGCTATCACAATCTGGTGAACCCCTTAGTTGGGAAATGCTAGTTTAAAGCTTCTTGAAAGTGAGTAACATCAAGGCCATGCATCTTATTCCTCTTATCATGGCTATAATTTAAATCAGAAGTTAAGCCATTACAGTTACACAACTCTATATTACCTTTAAAGCCTTTAATTCTAATATAAAGTCACATAAATATTTATATCACATCGATGTCCTCTGTGTCATTAATTAAACCAACTGACTAGAAAAGCCAAGTTAAGCTTCCATGAATAACGTCCACCATGTACATTTGACAGAACGGATAATATATTATTTCATCTTTCTTAGCTCTACTAAATGCATTAGTCTTCATGTTTTAATAACAAGGTGAATTATCTCTATTCTTCCGCTTTGAGCTGTGAGGTATCTTTTCGGGAAGTCGTCCTCTTGATCTAAAATGTGCAGATTTCAGTGATGGCAACAGTTTTAGGCCTTTTACCATGGCATCCTCTGTATCATTATTTTGCATCCAGGGAGGTAGAAGTTTTGTTTCGCCAGAATCAGACTTGGCTCCGATACTTAATCAATTACCACAGGAGGCCAGAATGCTTCGACGTGAGAAACTGTAAGGAACAGAATCGACTGTGTGATTCACAGAGCCATTCTTTCATCTGCTAGTTTCCCTCAGTATCATTGGCATGCCAATACAGAATTTGATCTCAGTTCAGGCCTCACTTATAATTGCCTCATTTATAAAATAGTCCCGATTTTCGCTGGTCTTTAAGCGCTGATGACTCAAACAGAAATCTATGAGGCATGCAGGGGCGATGGAGGGAAAATGCACACCGCTTATTTGAGCTTTTGAAGAGACAAACTCGTTCAGTCTAATGATCAGCTGCCATGAGAGCGAAGTAACGTGGATTTGGATTTTGTTTGAACCTTTCCTAATTGCGCAGATTTCAGTGAGAGATTGCAGGATTGATAGACAGACAGATGGACAGACAGATATCGACAAATGCATGGATGGGCAGATAAACAGATGGACAGATGAATGGGTGGATGGATAGATGGATTGATAGACCGACGGATATAGATATATAGATAGATGGACGGACAAACAGATGGCATATATGGATGGATGGACAGAGAAAACTAGATGTTTGTCTGTCTGTCTGTCTGTCTGTCTATCTATCTATCTATCTATCTATCTATCTATCTATCTATCTATCTATCTATCTATCTATCTATCATAGATAAACAGACAGACAGTCATTGTTTAATTGTCCCTCAGGGGAGCTTCAGTGGCTCTGTTTAGAGATGGCTGAGAGATTCTGTTCCCAGCACTATGCGCTTGATTGATTGCAGCGTGGACATCAGTATGCTCTGTTGATAAAACAAAGAGGGGAAGCGAAAACATTTGACACTCGATTTATGTCGTCCGCAGTCCGGGGAATTCAGCCGGTGGACTGCACGCAGAACGAGGTCGGGGAAAAAGGATGCGTTAAATGCCAGCATGCAGGCAATCTGATACCGAACTCCAGGGTCTCGCAGTGAAGAGGAAATATGGCGCGGCTTATAGATCTGACAGACACATAATTCAATATAGCCTTGGGAAGACGTTAAAGCGAGTCACTCGGGGAGACTAAACCACTGAAAGCGGCTGAGAGAGTGTATAGTTGGTTATTGGTGGTCACACTGTTCACAACAGGGGAAAGTTGAGGACAGCTTATGAGAAACACTGTTTTAATCAGTAGTTCAGTCGTGGAATCCGTTGGGATCGTCGTTAGCTCTGCTGGAAACACTAAGCCAACTTTATATATTTGCTCAGCTTGCTTACAATACAATGACTGAGGCAGTGGGGCCGACGGCAAACCGTGGGAGGTTCGCTGGTGTTTTGATGTTGTGATATCAACAGGATGGTTATGCTAACTGGATGCGAATCAAACATATGACTCATACGCACCGCATAATTAGCTATGCCACTCTGAACCAACTTTCTATGAAACAGCAGGAGATGCTACTCGGTTCAAACGATCATTACGCTGCATTAACTTGAGCTGACACTCAAACACAATGTCCTGACCTCTCCACTGTCTTCAAATTACACTATGCACACATCCCGGGGCATGGAATAACAAAATGTCTCTGACTTTTCATTAGCGTACCGCAGTGAGCTTGTCATGCTTGCTTGTCACCTGGGAGTTTGGCTAGTCCAACACGGCCTCTCCTATAGACCGCTGGACAAAGCCCAGAGCTGGACTGCCAGGCCTCGGGTTTGTTCCAGAAGTTTCAACCCCTCCAGTTATACACTGAGGGAAGTTCAAAGAGCCTGTGGTCAGCAGCCAGACCATGTCAGAACCTGTCAGGCCAAAGGGCCGACATATCTGCTTCCTTTGTGCTCTTTGGATTTACAATTTCCAATGCTTCCACTGAGTGTTTGCTGTCATGCACTTGAGCTTTTAAAGGGACAGTTCACCCAAAATGGACAATTTTGTCATAATTTACTCATGCCATTCCAAACCTGTATGACTCATTTTCTGTGAAATACTTCTTTGAATCCAAAGTTTTGGATTCCCATTGACCTTCATTATATAACGTTTTTACATTATTATATATTTAATTTCTAAACATATTTGGATCAGAGTTATTTAAGTATCATTGAGGTGATATATTTTTTCATTTATAATTTGAATATTTGTATCGATTTTCTTTTAAAATTACATACAAACAAGCAATGCAATGCAAAAACATAAAAACAAGCAAACATTAAGACAGGAGACAGTTAAATATGTAATGCATTACATTATGTATATTAGTTTATGTGCAAATTGTGTAATCCAAATGAATATAAATTGTATATGCAATTCAAACAAAGTTTTTGTTGTTGTTGTTGTTGTTGTTGTTATTTGTAATAGTAGTAGTACTTTTAATTAATTACTAATTTATAAAATAACTAATTTATTTGTTTGTTTTAGTTTGGTTTGGTTTAGTTTACGATAATAACCCTCATCTTGATGTTAAAGTTGCTGGCAATTCGTTTTTGACTTTTTGCAAAAGTACATACTTGACTACGAGATTTTTATTATTAATTAATATGACAAATGTCCTTTTAGAAATATCTGAGCCACAAAACTGGATAACACAGAATCTTAATGTCAAAACCACAAAAAGTCTACAAGGCCATGCGAATCCAGCTCATAAATTCATAAACAGTACCAAGGTGAAGGTTTCACTCATAAATATTAATTAGGTAACTTGACTGGACATTAGCCACCCGATTAATATTCATGAGCTATTTATACATAGTGATATCACACCACAAATGGTGTTCTTGGCTTTCACTGATACAGATGTTTTGTTTTTCTTTTCTTGTTTTGTTTCTCCGTTTTTAGTGCATGCATTTTGTATTTTACTGTACATATTCCTTTTGTCTGAGAAAACTCCAGGTAATTTTATATGGGCAGACCTAATAGACAACATGAGATACCATGACATGCTATAATTGGTTACCAAAATATTTAAGAAAAAAAAAAAGAAACACTATACCATAAAATAGTATCATTATTATTATTTTGCACTAAGATATGAGACTTTCTGTCTTAGGTTTGGTAAGACAATCATCGCTGACTATTGCTCATACTTAGCCAACTCGTCCCGCACCATTTGTTTAGGAGACATGAATCATGCCTCAAATCACACGGCTTGTTGAGGAAAAATGTGCTATTACTTTTGCAAGCAATCAGACGTATGATTTTTACTTGGCATCCCATAGACTTTCAATGAAAGATGGAGCCGAGCCATATCTTTTGAACAGAGACTAGAAGATGGGTTATTTCAGTGACTACACAACTGCCAGATTATACTTTAAAGAATTTACTTTTTCTTATTATAAGAAAACACACACACACACGAAAAAGCTAAAATGAAGTCATTTTAAATGCATTAAACCAAAAACCTTTCATTCAATAAACAAATTGAACACACACACAGCATTAGACAGCTTTCATGTAACCATGACATTTGTACTTTGAATAACGCGTCTGAATTTCTTTGTTACCATTGTGAATCTAATGATGCCATTAGTTATGAGTAAAATCAAGTTAATTAAGTTTTTAATAAGAATGCAACGGATATGATTGGAGGAAGAGACGCATGTTGAAACAATCACATTTTCAGTTTCCACCGACACTCCTTCCGATAAATTGCTCTCATTCATTAGTTTTTATCAGGAGCACACTTAGGGAATCTCTGCACATTGTGCTACATTTCCTTTGGAAAATGAAAATAGATTGTCTTCTAATTAATCTCAGACTTCTAAATTGCTTAATTACAGCCATTTACAGCTCAATATGAAAACAGAGGAGAAAAGGCAAATAAGGAGCTTCATGTTTTATTCACAGCAACTGAACCGCGCCAAATGGCGAAGCAAGCTTTTTAAAGGACGTGCACATCCATTGCTCTTGCGAGTTTTGTACTTGACTGACTTCAAGTCATTCAGTGTCAGACAATATCACCCACTCGAAATGTCTATGAATTCCTGGGCCCATAAATGAGTGTCCCTCCTAGATAGATAACAAGGTCACTGGCCCGCTTTCTCCGTGCACTTCAAAAATCGCTGTGTGGTTGAGTGTGGCCAGACGGCTGGCTCTCTCTTAGAGACACAATGTCACACACCCTTTGACAAACTGTACTAACAAAGCAGCGGTTCTGTGGAAACGGCCCCACACTCAATGTGATGCTGATAGCCGAACGTCCACTCTGTCTGACCCTCAGATACATTCCATAACTCTACAGACTCCTCAAGCTGTGCTAAAACACATCTGACATCAGTTATCAGTGACAGATTGCTGGGGTAAAGCACAGCCCTGTGTGAAAACATTTGCTTGCGTATGAGCTTCGTCTTGGTAAGAAATTCTTCAGAAGGGTTTGTGTCATGGGCTGTTGGACTTTTTTATTGAATATGGGATGATAATAAAGGATGTTCAAAATTATGAAAAAAACAAAACAAATTTTGAACAGTCTAGTCTGAAAAATGCATGAACAATTTTCTTAGAAATACTGGTCTTTACATTTTATTTTTTCGTCCTAAAAAAATTAATAATAAAAATTAAATGTGAAGTGGTGTAACAATTAGTTGAAAAGGAATAGCAAGTCTTCCGTAGACCTTGAATTTATGTGTGTGTGTGTGTGTGTGTGCGTGTTCATTTCTTGTGTTTCATATTAATTCAAATGAAAATCTTGTTTTAGTGTGTCTCAAAAAAATTAGAATGTCCTGAAAAAGTTCATTTATTTCAGTAATTCAACTCAAATTGTGAAAATCGTGCATTAAATAAATTCAATGTACACAGAGTAGTTTAAGTCTTTGGTTCTTTTAATTGTGATGATTTTGGCTCACATTTAAAAAAAATCCACCAATTCATAATCTCAACAAATCAGAATATAGTGACATGCCAATCAGCTAATCAACTCAAAACACCTGCAAAGGTTTCCTGAGCCTTCAAAATAGTCTCTCAGTTTGGTTCACTAGGCTACACAATCATGGGGAAGGCTGCTGATCTGACAGTTGTCCAGAAGACAATCATTGACACCCTTCACAAGGAAGGTAAGCCACAAACATTCATTGCCAAAGAAGCTGGCTGTTCACATGCTTCCTTCTGCTGACCAGCTTTTTGAAGATGATTTCATTTTCCAGCAGGATTTGGCACCTGCATTGGGATCAGCATTTATAGACATTCTGAACTCTATTGGGGTTAGACAACACGTCTCAGGACCTACTCATTGTCGAAATCATACTCTAGATTTAATACTGTCACATGGAATTGATGTTGATGGTGTTAAAAGTATGCAGCCAAGTGATGATATCTCAGATCATTATTTAGTTTTGTGCAAACTTCATATAGCCAAAATTGTAAATTCTACTTCTTGTTACAAGTATGGTAGAATCATCACTTTTACCACAAAAGACTGCTTTGTAAGTAATCTTCCTAATGTATCTGAATTCCTTTGCATATCCAAAACCTCAGAACAACTTGATTATGTAACAAAAACTGTGGACTCTCTCTTTTCTAACATTTTAAAAACAGTTGCTCCTTTACGCTTAAGGAAGGTTAAGGAAAGTCTGACACCATGGTATAATGAGCATACTCGCACCCTAAAGAGAGCAGCCCGAAAAATGGAGCGCAGCTGGAGGAAAACAAAACTAGAGGTATTTCGTATTGCTTGGCGGGAAAGTAACCCATCCTACAGAAAAGCATTTAAAACTGCTAGATCTGAATACTTTTCTTCTCTCTTGGAAGAAAACAAACATAACCCCAGGTATTTATTCGATACAATGGCTAAATTAATGAAAAATAAAGCATCAACAAGTTTTGACATTTCCCAACATCACAGCAGTAATGACTTTATGAACTACTTTACTTCTAAAATCGATACTATTAGGGATAAAAATGCAACCATTCAGCCGTCAGCTACAGTATCACATCAGACAGTGCACTATAGACCCCCTGAGGAACAGTTCCACTCATTCTCTACTATAGGAGAGGAAGAATTGTATAAAATTGTTAAATCATCTAAACCAACAACATGTATGTTAGACCCTATACCATCTAAACTCCTAAAAGAGGTGCTTCCAGAAGTCGTAGATCCTCTTCTGACTATTATTAATTCCTCATTGTCATTAGGATATGTCCCCAAAACCTTCAAACTGGCTGTTATTAAGCCTCTCATCAAAAAAAAAACTTGACCCCAAAGAACTAGTTAATTATAGACCTCTCGAATCTCCCTTTTCTGTCCAAGATACTAGAAAAGGAAGTATCCTCACAATTATATTCCTTCTTAGAGAAAAAATGGTATCTGTGAGGATTTCCAGTCAGGATTTAGACCGTATCATAGTACTGAGACTGCTCTCCTTAGAGTTACAAATGACCTGCTCTTATCATCTGATCGTGGGTGTATCTCTCTATTAGTTTTATTGGATCTTAGTGCTGCATTTGACACAATTGACCACAACATTCTTTTGCATAGACTTGAACACTTTGTTGGCATTAATGGAAGTATATTAGCATGGTTTAAACTGTACTTATATGACTGCCATCAATTCATAGCAGTGAATGAAGAGGTATCATATCGATCACAAGTGCAGTATGGAGCACCTCAAGGCTCAGTACTAGTACTGAGAGCAGCCCGGAAAATGGAGGCATCACAGACTGTGGAAACTTAACACTGGCCGCTACTCTTCATGCTTTACATGTGACTCTTGGGAGATATCATCAGGAAACATGGTGTTAGCTTTCACTGTTATGCTGATGATACTCAGCTCTATATTTCCTCGCAGCCCGGTGAAACACACCAATTTGAAAAACTAATGGAATGCATAGTCAATATAAAAAACTGGATGACAAGTAATTTCTTACTGCTAAACTCTGTTTTTTTTTTTTTTTTTTTTTTCAGAGGTGTTAATTATAGGACCTAAAAACTCTGCTTCTAATAACCTAGAACACTGTCTAAGACTTGATGGTTGCTCTGTCAATTCTTCGTCATCAGTTAGGAACCTAGGTGTACTATTTGATCGCAATCTTTCCTTAGAAAGCCAAGTTTCTAGCATTTGTAAAACTGCATTTTTCCATCTCAAAAATATATCTAAATTATGGCCTATGCTTTCAATGTCAAATGCAGAAATGTTAATCCAGGCATTTATGACCTCAAAGTTAGATTATTGTAATGCTTTATTGGGTGGTTGTTCTGCATGCTTAGTAAACAAACTACAGCTAGTCCAAAATGCAGCAGCAAGAGTTCTTACTAGAACCAGGAAATATGACCATATTAGCCCGGTCCTGTCAAAACTGCACTGGCTCCCTATCAAACATTGTATAGATTTATTGCATAGAAATATTGCTTATTACTTATAAAGCCCTGAATAGTTTAGCACAAACATACGCTTGAGCAGCAACAACAGTACCATGCACTCCACAATTGTTGTGTACGTTTGTTCGCACTTGCCTTTAAACATACCTAACACGTACTACGCACGTGCATGATATCACTATTTTCAAATACTCCCATATTGGGTGTTTACACAAAAACAATAACGGTGCCGTTTTTAAACCCACTCGTGCGCACTTTGAAACCCGTTTTCAAAAATATGGCTTTTCAGTCCCCAAAACACCTGTGTAAACAAACAGGCAAAATGCATAAAAAGTTTCCAATTTTTGGCTGAATATGTTGTCGTGTTAACGGCCCCTGAATGTGCCAAAATATTGCATGTATTGCAGACTGAGGTTTGTGCTGTAACAAATCTTTCTGAGAATTATTTTTGTTTATAAAACTGCATTTAATCTTACAGTATGTCGCGATAATGTTTATCCTTTGGCTTGACTTACAACCGATTATTTATATTTCATGTTTCATATCTTGCACGTTTCCCACATCTTAAGCGACTTGGCACGCTTTTGTGTCATGTTCAACATCATCTCTGTTCTCATATATTCACAACAGCCTGATAGATGACCTGGGGAAAAAATGCACATATTCATATATAGAGAAAAAAGAGCTAGCAAGAGATAAAAGACATAACGACATAAACCAGACCTCTCCGTAGCATATAGAGTAATCTTCCTGGCGTACAATTACACACACTCCTCCCACACATATCATAGCCACTACAGCTGGGTGAAATGTACCGTCTCTGCTGGCGCTCATTTCTCAGCAAGATCTTTGAAATATTTTCTCATTTGCAGTAAATCAAAATTAAATATGGATGGTGCTGGTTGATGCGGCCTGTGTTATTAATCACTGGTTTCTCTTTACTCAGCCCGACTGAGTATGTGTGCGAACCAATGGAGGAACACCTGCCTTGGTGACTGCAAAAGGAAACAGGCAAACGCCGCACTCTGATTTGGCCAGACTCCAGGGGTCAGCTTGTATGCTAATCTGTTAATGTGGTGAATATAATTGTAATTGAATCGTTAGGGCGTACAGATGAGTGGAGGAAACTAGCTATTTCTGCATGCCAGTGTTATGATATCAAATTGGTGAGCAGGGTTAGACAGAGAGCTGGTGATTAATGGAGCCAGACAGGCCTGATTTATAAACCTGTGTGCAAGCAGTATAAACGAATAGAGAAGCAGAGTGTCTTCACTGAGCGCCCGACATTGTGTCTCGCTGCAAGCTTGAGTCTGTCTGCGACAAGACTGTGGAGACAGTGTGACACGTACTGTATGAATGCTTATAAACAATGGATAAACTGTGAGCTCAAGAATGGACTCTGGCAACAGTACATTGAAGACTAAAAAGAAAGAAGAGTTTCTGAAGACAAAGCCTCGTCTGAAAGGTTAATCAGTACACACACACACACACAAAGTATGAAGTTTGAAGGTATGTTTCTTACAGAAAGCTGTTCAGGATAGTGTTAGATGTTAAATGCATCAATGAAGGATAGAGACCGGTTGACAGACAGACAGACAGACAGACAAACAGGTAAATGACAGACAGACAGACAGACAGACAGGAAGATGGGCAAATGACAGACAGACAAACAGGTAAATGACAGACAGATAGACAGACAGACAGACAGACGGGCAAATGACAGACAGACAAACAGGTAAATGACAGACAGACAGACAGACATATGGACAGACAGAGAGACAGACAGACAGGCAGAAAGACAGGCAAATGGTAGGTAGGTAGATAGATAGATAGATAGATAGATAGATAGATAGATAGATAGATAGATAGATAGATAGATAGAAACTAAAAGAGAAACAAACATGGCAAACTAAAAGAGAAAACTCTTATTTCACATGATCAAAGACACTTTAAGTGAGGAAGTCAATGAATGTCAGATGAAAAATTAATTCACACAAGACATATTTTCAGACACATTTTTGCATTTTCGATTTTTAATGTATAATGGATCAAATTCAGAGCAAGGACATGTCATGGTATTTACAAACAAAATCTCTTAATTTCAGTCACAAAAAAAATAAAAAAATAAATAATTAATGTGAATAGAATAGCTGTGTAGTGCATCGAAACGGGGCATCCGTTTGCTGATTTTATTACGCTTGCAGAGTAGACAGCCCCATTGGTTATATAATGGGAGCAGTCTAGTTTTGTCGAGTACACCGCACACATCCAGTGAATCCATGGTGAAAGAAAGAGAGGGCTGAATGTGTTGGCGAGCCAGAGAGTAGACATTGGATTAAGTGCACTACACTAAAGCTCTCAGTGCGAAAGTGTTGTGAGGCTCAGAGAGGCAGCGCTACGTGGGGGTGGACAAGGGTTGGTGGGAGAGAAAAAGAGAGGGGAGTGTTGTCTCTACTCTGCCACATGGCGGTGGGCTGGAGGACAGGTTGCCAGGCAGCCTTTTGTGCAGTTCAAGGCTGTTTGAAATTTCAGTTGGATGCAGGAGGTTCATTAAGGAGCCTTTTCGCCCGGTGTAAAAAGAAGTGTCCATCACCTTTAGAGTACATGTGCCCACACTCACGGTGGCTTAGGTTTGCAGACACATAAAATACTCACGTGTACGCCCACTTGCTCAGTTGTCGAGAAATCTCTCTGTGCACTGCTCCAATTTACACACCATCGGGACTTTGAACACATTTGCGTTCAATAAAATATTCAATCTAGGTTGCGACAGAAGCCAAACAATACGTATGATTACCAAGCACAGCTTACATCATATCAAACCCAGCCTCTGCGAACCAATAATACTCATCCTCTGAAACTGTAGAGCCTCTTTGTGGCTGTTAAAAGAAGAAAAAAAAAAAACGAAGAGCTAGACTCCGGTATATCTGGCTCGCTCCCGCATTGACCTTTATTGGAATTCAGGGCACCGTGAACACAAAAAAGGGCTTGTTCCTGGACTCTTCTCCAAGAATAGCAGTGGAAAAAGGTATGCCTTAGAGTAGCAGTGGCGCTTTCATTTTATGTGATCGTATTTTCTTCCTAAACTCACAAGCGCTGTTGTCTTTTAGTCAGGGTTTGGGTTTCATCTGTCCTACTTTCTGAGGTTCTCTTGGATGGCGGTGGACATTCAATCACTTGTTGTCTGCCTGCTTGAGTCCTGGTTAATATTTCCGCACTAACCGCTGGCTGAAGTATTATATACTTGGCGCTGTTGTATATCAGCATGGCTACTGTCACCACACATTGGGATCGGGTGTCCTTGAACTTGTGGGCTCACTTGAACTTCTCTCAATATGCTTAATTGTAGTGATTGTCATTGTAGATATGGATTTCGGTGGAAAAATCCATATCCCAGTGCACCTTGCACTACCACTGAATACGTCCCAGAGGACTTATCCTTTCTAAGACCATTGCTTTTTCAATGGAGACCGTGACATTGAAAGGAGATACCTCTTAACCCTCAAGAGACATCTTCAAGACATTCCCCAATAAATACGATCCTTGATGTTGTAAATCATCTTAGGACTTCATATAGCCAGCTTTTAAAATGAGCCAGGCTTGTAATGGATGCGTTCTACCAAAGCCTGACATACCTTTGACAGGTTCCTAAAAAGCCTCCCCATTCTCCAGCGCTTGAGAAAATGCAAATGTAGTCACTGGCACCTGACTTACCCAGAAGATTGAAGGGGCTTATACAATTTGTAATAAGTAGTGTACAATAGGAGTTTAATTTTCACCCTTGAGTGAACAAGGAATATTCGTTTTTGGGAGGAAGGGGGCGGGTTGGATTCCTACGCCCATGAAAAAGGAGTTCATTTGGATGGAGGGTGTTTGCTAGTTATTTGCAGGGATGGAAATGAAGCCTCTTGCCAAGGCATCAGCTGCAACTGTCAGAGGTCTCTGAAGCGAACAGGGCTGGGGATTAGGGGGCAGATTGTAGCGAGGCAGTCGTTTTGGTAACGAAGAGGCAGTGAGCAATTTGAGGCGATTGCTTTGGGGATATCTGGGGCCCTCTTAAGCTTCCTGTCACAGGTGAAGGAGTCTCAGAATAATTATCACAGTCTGATTTGCTTTGACACTGTAAGGGAACTGTAGCTGTGAAATAAATTGCCTCTATGTTTGCAATGGATTTGATTATAGGAGATAATGTACATGACGCTTGGAACCGTTCCTTTTTTAGATCTATTTTTAGCTTACAATTATATATCTCTACACAGGACTTTCCTTTTATTAATTAGTGGTGCATGCTAAGCCAACTATTACTATTGATGGTTACTGGTTTAACTAAATAATATTAAGTTACATTAACATTAACTAACTTTAAGTTTAAAACTTAGTTGTGTGATACCTTAACTTGTGTGTTAAACATCTGACGTGTACAAAAAATTTAAAAACTTGTCGAACTTATCCATTTGTCCTGGCGGACAACAAAACATTCAAGATTGCATGGGGGGAAAATTATCTATGAAAATATTATAGAGGTTTGCAACTAGGCTTTTTTGGGTTGCACTTTATTTTACAGTATGTGTACTAACATGTACTTATAGTGTACTTACAGTGTATTTATCTAAGAAAGTTTTGGTAATACAAGGTGACTACATGGGGTAGGGTAAGGTTTAGGGGTAGGTTCAGGGTTAGTACTTAGTTATTACATAGTTATTGTAATTACTATAATAAGTACCTAGTACATGAGGAACAGGACTGTAAAATAAAGTACTACCCTTTTTTGACTTAATAATTATTAAGCAACACCTTAGTAACTACCAAACTATGCCCCAACAAGTACCTAGATGCCTAAGACACCACCCAGAGCACAATAGCAACTGGCAACCATCCAGAATACCCTAATAGCTTCAAAACAATGCACCAAGACACCTTAGTGACACCATACAATTTTACAATGTACTAGAAACAATTCAAAATACCTTATCAACTGCACTCAAAAAATAACTGAACACGTTCAAAACACCTTAGCAACCGTGAAACAATGTCCTGTCAACCACCTTGAAACACCCTAACAACCATCTAACAATCCCCTAACAACCATCCAGAATGCCTTAGCAACATGCTAGCAACTATCTACAACACCCTTACAACCACATAACGATGTATTATAAAAACAATAAGAACACCTTAGTAAGTGCATAGCAGGGCCTTAGCAACCATTTAGCAACACCTTAGCAACCATGTAACAATGCCCTAACAACCACCTGGAAAACCTTAGCAACACACTAGCAACTATCCAGAACACCCTTTCAACTGCATAGCGATGGATTAGAATCTCAGCAAGAACACTCTGGTATCTGCTCCGCTAATGCTTTAGCAAACAGCTAACAATGCCTTAACCTTCCAGAACAACTTAGCACCTGCATAGCATCACCATGGTCACCAGACACACCACCCTATCATTCAAGCTACCAAAGTTTATTAAAATCAGACAGGATCTAGAAAAAGGCAAAGAGGCGGAGATAGAGCCGACACACCTGTTATCTGTGCAGTAAATGTTTGTAGCAAGACAAGGACGATTTCTCTACTGTGCACAATGTCACATTTGAAGACAAGACATGCGATACGTCCTCAAGCACTCAAGCTGAATGTCAGTGTAAAAGATCCTTCATTTTCAACCTGCCAGGCCTTCCTCAACTACCTCTCTCTCTCCCTCGCTTTGCTCTGCAGCATTTAAACTAGCCGTATTCTCATGGCTTCTTTGATGCACCGTCTTTTTTAGATTTATAGCTAAGTCAGAGCCAGGTGTAGCACTTGGAAGTGGGGTTAAAAGCCCTTTTATTGCACAGTTTTATGAAACCAGGATGAGGAAACAAGAACCTGAGTTTTGGAGATTAGAGAAGGAGATAACTGTTTGTATTCCTCTTTGAAAATCCAGGGGATAATTGAGGACATTCGCTTTATGGACTCCAGAGGAAGAAAATAGGATATATGAACATCTTCCCCCGCAGGAGTTTGGATCTTGTGAGAGATTGGGTCCTGGGTTAGGAGCTAGACATGAGCGAGAGAGGGAAAGCTGCAAGATTGAGAGACTGTGGTTTCACAAGAGAAATATTAAATTGCTGCTGTGTTCTTCCTTTAAGGTTCTTTGAGAACAAAACAATGGGTCTTATCCACAATAACTGTGTGGATTATTTCATGTTTGTACACATATCATGAAAAATCTCCTCCTAATTCACTCGTGCGTACTCACATGAATGTGTTCTTATAATCATTTTGGTGTTAGTGAATTTGAGTTTTTTTTTTTGTTGTTGTTGTTTTTTTTAGTTTTAAATGATTAATCACATCCAAAGTAAAAGTTTTTGTTAACATAATAAATATGTGTGTATGTGTGTGTATTGATTATGTATATCTAAAGAAAAACACACAGTATATATTTTGAAAATATTTATTCATATTTAATATATAAATATAACATATTTCTTAAATATATACATGCATTTATATATATATATATATATATATATATATATATATATATATATATATATATATATATATAATATACACACGCATATATTATGTAAAAAACAACTTTTAGTTTTGGATGTGAGCAATAATTCTTAATGTTGTTTTTTTTTTTTGTGTGTGTCAAAGTGTGAGAGAGAGGGAGGAGGCGCGATTGGGAAAGATCCTCAAATAGGGATTTGAACTCGGGACATCCAAAGCAAAATGGTGCTGTATGTCGGTACGCTGTCGACAATTTGGAGTATTCTAAATGATCACTGGGTACACTAGGGTAATCATGTGCATAAAACAAATGACAATCCATCTCCATATAAGGGCTTTCTACACACACTTTCCTTGCAGCCTTTCACCACTGTCACCAAAAATTTTCACTGTTTTCAGACATGCTCTGGCAAATGGAAGCTTGTTTCCATCACAGAATAAAACATTTGAAAAATAATAATTAGAATAATTGTTACGTTTCTCTCACAATTGCAAGTTTGCATCTGTAAACTTGCAATTGCGAGGTAAAATGTTACAATTATCTTTTAAAATTTGAAGAGTTTGGTTTAAAAAAAGAAATTGAGATTCTGCCAAAACCAGTATTGTATCTGGACGATATTGAAAAGTTTTTTTGATATTCGCAGAGTAATTAGGTCACGTCTGCTCCCTCTTTTTCCGAATTGCGACAAATGGCAGTCTCGCTTTTTTGCAGAATATAATATATCCGCTCAACCAGTAAAGACGCCACTTTGAATACACCCGGCATCCTAGTTTTCCTCATCTTCTTTGTACTTTGTGATCAACAAACAAGGGCTGCATGATAAATCACATGTGATTGTCATGCACATCTCATCAGTGAGTCCAGTTCTGTGATTAATAGTACTGGAAAATCTCCATCATGTGCTTTCAGATGGAAATTACTCAGATGCATTTAATACACAGAGCCGTAACTTAGATCATTGACAAGCTACGCTATTCATTAGGTGAATTACATTTGATTATGAATGCGATATTGTGTACTTTGTCAGCAGTGTTGGGGCTAGTTGCTAAAAAAACATATTACATATATTACATATTACATATTACTCTCCAAAATAGTAATGCCTTACTTTACTTTATTACTCCCTGGAGAAAGTAACTAGTTATATTACTAGTTAAATTTTTTTTTCTTAATTACTCTATAATTGCCTGAGATGCATCAGATGGAGGGAGAACATACAAAGTTATTAACTGAGAAGATGCGCAAATCCACGTTCATTTTCAGCGTTTTTTGGCGCATCTTCTCAGTTAACAACGGCTCTGTGTAGTAACAGCAGCTCTATGTGAAATCACACACCTGATGGAATTAACCGCTGATTAGAGAACCGGCTTTACTGACGAGATGCGCATAACGATCGACCGTTCGTGATCGGAGCACCCCTACAAAATAATTACTGAATCTCCACCCGTCGAAACTAGCTTTCTGTTGCAGGGAACCTTCCTCTGAAAAAGAGCTTGCCGTTGTTGAAGCTTCCATTTTTCCCCATCTGTCTGAGGGTGCCGCTCTGCTGCCGGGTGTCGACCAATCGGTGATGGTAAATGATACCTCGTGCCAAACCCAGACCAATCACTGTTCTATTCACGCGTTACACCAAACACTGCTTGTTAGTGTTAGTGTTTTTGTTAATGCCATGTATGATTTTGTTAATACAGCACATACTATAGCACTAGTCAAATAAATGAATGTAACAAAAATTAAAATAAAATAAGTAATAACATTTTATAATAAATCTTTGAAAACCAAAACCTGTATTTTTTTATGTTATTATAAACTAAAAATGCTATGTGAAAGTTTGGTAAGCATCTTTCTTAATAAAGAAAACTCATAAATTTTTACTCAGATTTATCCAATTGGATTTATTGCGTTTTGGAACCAAACTCTTCATGTTTTATCTTGTCGCAGAAACAAGCAAATTGTCAAGAAAAATGATAAATCCATCTTTCTCACTGCAAATAAACATATTTTATACAGACCTAGATTACAGTCCTCTCATTAGCCATCTGTTCGTATACGTATATCTGCGTTATTCAGAGAAACCTCACAGCAGAAGCTATGACGCATCTTTTCTCACTCTCTCACTGTATATGATGGAATGTATTTATGTTTAAATTGTATTATTAAATCATTTTATTATATAATTTATAGATGGATTATATAATTAAATTGATGTGACATACTTCAGTATAGGTTAATTATAGTCATGTTAGGATGAAATATAACTTCTTAACATGATACAGAGTAATTGCTTTATGTGTATGTGTGGTTTCACTTGTTCTTATTTTTATATATATATATATATATATATATATATATATATATATATATACAACTTTTTTCATACATTTTGAATACATTTTATTACAAAATATTCAGCAAATTGTTATTTGTCCTTAAAATCATTCGTACACACATTGCAAGTACAAATTTATTAACAAACTTTTAAGATAAAATAAATACAAAAAAAATAATGTCAACTTGAAATCAACGTCTTACTGTGTATCATGCATCCTAAAGGATAATATATATCTAAAATATGTTTTTTAAATAGTTAGTTCCTAATAGATAATATCAAATCCAAGCTTACATGCATTTCCAAGCAAAACTTTGGTATTCAGCTAGAAAAGCATCACATTAAAGGAGTACAATGGGTTGTGAATGGCATGTCATGTTGACTAAGTGTGTCTTTGTGTCCATCTCCCATATATATCCCTGAGGGCTGGATTATGGATTGTTCCAGTGTCCCAGGGCCTCTGACATCTAGGAAGCCCTAAAAACTTAGGAGACTGGCTAGGGCTATATGATTCTATGTAAGCAGCATTCATTGCGTCATCCCCCCGTCTCCTTCTCTATTTGTGTTATTCTCCCTTTATATAGTACAGCAATGGAGGGGTTGAACTCAAAGCTCAAATTTAGCCTCAGGTTCAAGTCTCCTTTGAAGACAATAATCCAAGTTTTTTCTTACCATTAACCATCAGGACTGGATGGGCATGCAAACTTGTGAACCTTTGGCCAAATTTTCTTAATCTCTTACCACATGATAAGGGGTTGCACTAAGGGCAGCGTGCCTCCAAAAACATGTACTCATGGATCCCTTTGGACCTTATAACTTCTTCAGATTGGAAACAGAATTGACTAGCAAGTGCTTTGTTGACTCTGAAAAAGGTTACTTCTTTTATGATTGACTGACGTGGTGTCTCAAGGTTATGACCAGGAAGAGTTCAGCTAAAGAAACACTATAATCAGGACAAAGACGCTGTGCGCAAGCAGAGGTTATTAGCGTGGGAATCTAGTGTCACTGTTGTCAGTCAAGTCATACTCTTGCTGAATGCATAGGAGAGTCTGACTTTCCAAACCGCTGTTTTCATCGACCTTATTTAAAGGAATTAAAGCCGTTTCTGTTCTACTCCTTCTTTACTTTCTCTTTTCTCTGCTTTCATTATGTCCGCCAGCCCCCCTCTTTTCTCCAATTATGGACATGCTTTCATCTGTATGCTCAGGAATGAACCGATAGGATCAGGATAGTTGAAGAAAGAGCCATTGTCTTGTCTATCCTTCATATTACTCATGCCACCTCCCGGTTTTAGCCCAGTTTTAAAGGAATGGTTTATCCTAACAGGAAAATCTAGGAATTTTTGGAGAAGTTGAGGTTTCACACAACTCTTTGTAGGACAGTGTGGATACACTCGATTAGAATCTGCAGTTTCCTGGTACAACAAAAAAGTTTTGAGAAAAATGAACTGTTAAAACTTGTCCTATTTATTTTTCCTCAGCGTAACTCATTCTTTGGGGGAGTTGTATTGTTTGACAGAGGGGCCTGGGATTTCTTAAGTATTTTTTCTCTGAGACAGTTGCTTCTCAAAGACAAAAAGGCCAGCGCAAAGCTTCTATGATTAATTCTTTCAAACCCCCATGTTCAGCCGATCTCTTTTAAAGCCTCCCAGTGTTTGATGACTGTGGCTTATTTTTGCCACAGTTAGAGCCCCATAAATCACGGCTCATGTTTTATAGAGTTAATAGTTGAGCTTTAAGAAACATTGAAGTTAATGAGGCTTAACAACAAATACTAACAGTCCTGTAACTGTCCACTCTGAACTGACCTCCCTGTGAGATGTTATTTTTAACAAGTTCATGAAATCATAAATCACTTGTTTCTAGACTGGATAAGACCTCTTATATTTAGTAAGAAATGCATGACCACTTGCTAACGGCTAACTGGTCCCAAAAGTGCTTGTGTTGGATTTGTTCGAGAAACATGAAGATATGCTCTGCTGTTTTTAGGAGTTCCTCAAAAAGCGGTTACTTGTGTAACGGCGGTGCAGAAATCTGAGTTTCTTAAAGACCCCAGGGGCCTGGGCCTCTCTCAGGATTGCAGCCCCCAAACGGGCCACGGTAATTAGGCCAGGTGAATGGGGTGGCAGCCTGATATAGTGGGGCCTTGTTCCTGCTGCTGTCCACCTATTGTTTGGGTGGATTTCATCCAGGAAATAGATAGGAAGAGGGTGGGCTGAAGTAAGAATAATGCAGACATAATAGAAGATTTGGCAATTGGTAGAAACGATTGGAGCAAGGACACAGTGGCCATATGTCCCAGGTAAAGGGTTGACTGAACCTTTTGTTGGTGCCAGTAATAATGATGTCATGCCTTTCTTTTTAACAATCAAATCTCCAAGAACATTCTTGCAGAGGGTCAGTGGCTGCTTTTCGTTTACCCTTCAAATTGTGCAAATTGAAATTGCAAATTGACAATATGCCCAATGAAAACACCAATTTCGCAAAAACTCCCATTTATCGCAAAAAAAAAAGCTTTTAAGCTCCCATGAGGTGGTTTTCCAGGCAATTTGAAAAATGAATATTTCACAAAACTGAAATGGAAATGTTTATTTATTGTGCGGCTCTCCATGCTGCTTTGCTATGTAAAGATACATGCCTACATCTCCACTTAATAAAAATAATGGCTAATGCACTGGCTGCAGTCTAAATCTAAAAACATCTATTGCCATGACTTATCGCAAGAGGGGAAAAAAAATCAGTTTTAGTCGTATAACATTGGTTAATAGAAACACCATCATTTCGCAATAGTATATTTATTGACATTTATAAAATATAGCAAAAGTTTTGTGAAAATCTGTGATGGAAACGCAGCTACTGATATCCTTGATACAGAAAAGGAAAGTCCTTTCATTATGGTGCACTGTCTTTGAAAGATGCATTTTCAAAAATTTCACAAGCGTCTAATTAAACCAAAACCCAAACTGATGTCCACACTATATAAAAAAGGATCTATTCTATTCAGATAAAAAAAAACTGCTCAAATATCTAAGAAAACAGGCTGTACATCTGTGCCGAAACACAAAGATGAGCAAATCTGCCAAAGGGAGAAGTGTGAAGTGAATAGATATATTGTGTATTCCCGTTAGCCATGGTTACTGGCTTTTTCTTTTCGCCTGAAACTGTCTCTTCCAACCCCCTCTCTTTCTCTCTATCTTTCACTCTCTCTGGTGCACTGAGCTGCTGCCGGCAAGATAAGGGCTGGTCTCTCCGAGTTTAGGCTTAACGTAATCCCTCACCCCACCCCCCAAAAAGACAGTGCTGTGCTCATCCACACGGAGACGGAAAACAGAGGATGTGGGGAGAATGAGGGAGGAAGGATTGTGGGGCACTGCCCCACATTTGGAGTTATTTATTTGAGCATGAAATGACTACAAAGAAATACAACGTGCGGTGGTGCTGGGTAGGGAAATGTCCTGTACTCTCTGTGATCACAGACACTAGCTAATCTTCTGACAAGATGAACCCAAAGTGGGAATCCTGAAGCCCTGAGGCCCATCTACCTAGGAGTGGAGATTTTAGCTAATTCAGACTCAGACAATGTGTTCTATTCTACTAAATCTATCTTGATATCTTTTATAACCCCAACAATTGGTTGCCTTTTTTAAAAAGGTGTTTTGAGTGCATGGTATCACTCAAAACGCCTGCGATCTGCTGCCTGGTGGTCGCCTGCAAGATATACAGCTAGTTCACGTTTCCCATCCCAGAGTGAACATCAGAAAGCTTTACCTGGGGCTGAATAGTCAATATTTGTGTTTCCAGTGCAGGACCTCAATGCTTAGACTCCCAGTATTCACCACTGAACGTCTGAAGGCATCATGATCCAATAGCATTAGCGAGAAGACAAAAGAGGTGAGCTTCAGACTTCTTTTACTTTTGTTATCAAGATGTTTCATGTGATCGGATCTTGCAAGAAGACCACCTGAGACGTTAAAAGCTGCAAAAGCTTCTCCAGTAAAAGACTCAATATGTGTCATAGTACTCAAAACTATCCTGAGTCTGAGTCCAAGGCCATTCTGTCAATGCGAATGGCTGGACTCAAAGCCAACCATCTTTTTTGTTCTTGGTCTTGGCACACCTAGTCAGACCTCGACATGGACTTGAATGAGCTGGTCTCAATTTCAACACTGACATAATGCTTATGAATTTATAATGTCGGAAATATGTTTGTCGATATCTTTACATTATTGCATTTCTTCAATCTGCTCCAGATACAGAAGAGTTTGGGTGAGCTGATCCACAACCATTTTGGTCTAGTCTCTATTGCTATCAGTCCATGCCATTATTCTGGTTTCTCATTTGTTGGTTGGCTGGCATGTGAGCATTTTCACAAAAACTGCTGGGATGTTACAGCATACTGGGTTGAAAAAGTCACTGAAAAAAACACTGGTAAGAGTCAAGGAGTCATTAAGGATTTAAAATGTTACAATATTAGAGCTATAGAGGGACTATTTGAACTGTTATACAGTGTTATCAGTTAATTTTTCTTAAGATCCAAATTGACTAAATGTAAGCCCACTTTTGAATGGATATAATCCAATCCTTTGTACTTGTTAAGACAAGCACCGGAAAAATAGTTCTGCATTAAACATTGCTGACCTTGATTTAGCCTTTTTTTTTTTTTTTTTAAGAACATAAAAACATGAAAATCCATTACAACAATGTTACTTATTTAACGTGACATTCTTCTGAAGAAACCTGTTATTGTTGTCTAGTTATTTTTCTTATTGGGATATTACACCGATATTAAAGATTATCCAATTTACAATTCAAATATTTAGGCTACAATATTGTTCTTATTTGATTTGCATTGTTTTTGATTATGCTGGAGAAGCTAAATGAGAAACAACACACATCCTTTCAGTTTGACCCTGACGCGGAAAGAATAATCAATCACACGTTCGATCAAGAGAAGGAGTCGTGGCGGGAAGATGAAAGCATTTTTAAAGAATATAAAAAAATACAACTAGAACAGAGAGAATACAACAAGACTTGAGACTCCAAACAGTTTTCGCAAACAGCTGGCAGAGTTCACAAACAGTGTCTTTGGTAAAACCCAGAGAAGAACGTCAGCTGAAAGACAGACATGAATTTCCATTTGTCTTTGTTTCTCATAGCCACTTCAAAGAGCTGTCCAGACAAAAGTTCCAATAGTGCAAGCTTATTTATTTATTTACAGATTTCTCTTCTATTCCTCACAAAATCGCTGCATTGTTCTACAATAAAGCACCTTGGGTGGTCTGCCAAAACTAGTGTGGAAAAAAAAGGAACCACTTTGTGAAGGATGGCACAAAGGATTTTAAACAATTGCTTTATATCTTTAAATCGTATTGTATGCTAAAAGAGGTACTTGCCTGTATTAACATAATTATACAGACAAAAAAAAAAATGACATTGAGAATGGAGAGTTGACTACATTTTGCGATAAAGCAATTGAGAACATTAATCATTCCATCCACATTTCTACAGCATTTAATAATGCATTGCCTATTAAGTGGTCTATTTAATTTTCTTATCACTTGCTTGCGAACATGTTTTGACTGCACATTCCTGTTTGCGTATGCAAGTTTAATATCGCAATAAAACACACAGCATACATATTTATGTCTTCGCTTATTTACGATCTGTTGAAATGCACAATTGCATCTAAACAGGTGAAGTACACTACCTGCAAAAGTAAAGGTGTTTGAGATTATTGTTGATAGTTGTAGCAAAAAAATGCTCGGAAGACACGTTTGATTTGTAGTGAACAAGTACGTGGGAACATGTTATGTCAAAAAAACCACCATGTGCAACATGCATAGTACTGTAGCTGCTTTTACGGTCCATTGCGGAATGTGTCAGATGCAAATACCTGTAGCAGTCTGAATTATCATATCATCGCAGGATGAAGCAATAATAAGGGTTTCAGGTTTCACATTTATTTCTATTTATCTGGCTTATTTGTATAATGTGATTCCTTGGAAAACAATCAGACATTAAAAATGACACATTTCAACCTTATCTTATTTAAAGCATCTGTAAAATGTTATCAGTTACCACAGAAAATGATCTTGACTGGTGCTTATTTGCATAGTCTGCATTTACAGTAATGCGGATGGTTACAATGTAAGTATATCAAACAAGCAATATAGATGGCTGAAACACTGGCATTTTAAACCGTAAGTGTTGTTTTTTTTTTTTTTTTTGTGAAGTCACATTGCTTATACAGTATGTATATATATATATATATATATATATATATATATATATATATATATATATATATGAACTGATATTTGGTATAAGTATATTGTTATAAAAAGTCTTGCAGCATATTTTTCTAGCTATTGGTTCTTAATTATCAGTTTTGCCTATAAGTAGCAATAATAACATTGACTTAATTATTATTGAAAAAAATATATCACCCAAAAATTATATTATAAATCAGGCCTCTGACCTTCAGTGTTAATAAAATATGTAAATTTAAAATTACATTTCTTTAGAAAAAAAAAAATATATAATCATTTGTATATATTCATATTCACATTAATAAACTGTAAGGGCAAATACATTTTTAAATGAACAACTTAACTTGCACATTTGCACTGCTCTACAAGTAACCAACTTCAGTACTCAAATCGAATGTTTTTAACAGTAAAACATTTTTAAAATATGATTTTATGTAGATAAATATCTCATTCACATGCATCATTTTGTCCCCTATTAATACAAACTAGAACCGGTGCAGTTCCACTTGACATCAGTTGCATCTCAGCGATCCAGGTGATGAATTAAATGCATCTGCTGTGTCCCTTAGGGAGGAACACCTTGTTTGCTTGCCAACATTTCTTGTCATTACCCAACCAGCTGGCAGGCTAACCATTTCTCAGGCATGTATCTTTCTCTCCAATAGTTAGCCTGGCCGCATTCTCCATCAAAATATTCACCAATTGTCAGATAAGACTTTTGATTATCAGAATAAAGTCTGGCACACATTACAACTTATTCTGAGCAAGAACCGCTCCATTTCACCACGCGACTCTCCCGGACAATCGAAAATGGGCAAAAAAGCGGGAGCTAGTTGCTGAAGCCACGCCCACTTATCGCGACGGCACTGTCAGCAGAGGCAAACCAGTCAGTCATGTGGCCACGCCCTTAATTATGCAGAACTTTAAGTCTTAATATAATTTAAACGGATGAGTTAAAAAAAAATTCACCCCCCCTTACAGTTGTCATGAAGGGCAAAATTTGCTATTTAGACCAAAATAATTTTTTGCGCCAGGCTGTAAACGTTTTTTTCTGCAGTAAAGTTGGGCATTTTAACATGAGGAGTCTATGGGACTGACTCCTTTTTGCAGCCAGCCTCAAGCGGCCAGTCGATGAATTACAGTTTTAGTCACTTCCTTATTGGCCTCATGAGAGAGCGGGAGGTTGCCGCTCGGGTGCAACTCAAAACCTATGGATATTTATTAAGTATAATTCATGATATGTGATGAATGAATTAATACATAAAAATATATAATAATAAAAAAATACATAATAATAACTTAAAGCTGCAGTAGGGAACTTTTGACGCTCTGGCGGTTAATAAACAGAACTGCTTGCGTCTTGCGGAAGAACATTGTAGCCGGAACTACTTCTCTCTGTTTATGTCTATGAAGAATCACAAAGGTACTGGGTTACTCCGCCGCGGTACCCCCGAAGCAATCTAAAATAGTCTGAATATAAACACTTATTATAGGTGCACCCTAGTGATTCAGGACAAGCTAAAAACACGGTTTGGAAAATGGATTCATGGAGTACTCGCTTATTATGTTCATTTTTCTACATTTTGAACACAAACAAAGTTACGGACCGCAGCTCTGATTGGTTGTTTCTTACTGGGAGCGCATGACTTTCTGCAAATGGCAATAGGACACTGGGAGGAGCCAGAGGAGCTTGATTTTTTTCACAGATTATCTGTCTCATATTCTACTGTCAGGACATAATGACAGGTTTAACAAATATGTAAAATATATTTTTTTACAAAAGTTCCCTACAGCACCTTTAACCTAACTTGTATGAATTTAAATGATTTGTGAAAAATCAAACATACAGTATTTGTTGAGGTGGCAAATTCGTAGGAATTTGTGTGAAGAACCACACCTAAACCCCATCACTAAACCTACCCCTCACAGAAACCGTACAAATTAGCCACCTCGTAAAATATGTACGAATTGGCCTTTAGATAAAATTGAAATATTACTAAAATAACATGTTAATATTATACTTCTCAGTAGAGGCATAAGGCTCCAGAAAAAGATGTATGTTACTGAATAAACCATTTGGTAGGCCTCGAATAAAGGATCAATTTCCTCCATCAGCCCAATGGCAGAGAATGCTGAGTCATGCCAGGGTTTTATATCCACAGCCCACAAACTCATTGAAGAGATTTATGCAGAGCTCAGATGACTATGAGAATCTGTCGTCCAGCCGTTTCCCGGTTCCGCTTGCCCCTCTGATCAAGCCCATGCTTGCCTCCCAGAGCTCCAGCGTGACAAATCCCAATCAATACTCATTACCTTGACAGTCTCTCGGCTCGCGCACCGTACCACTAAAAACATCTGCCAGTGATCTCAAGTCAAGACACTGCTCATTGCCATTAGCGTAGGGTCTGGATTCGTGTTCTTACATTTAGCCTTTGCTCCTTCAACAAGCAGGAATCTCCTCTTCCGACTGGAGGTTAAGAGGGAGAGGCAAATTCCATCAAACTGTCGCATTATATTAGTAATAAGTCTGCAGTTTTTTAAAGTACCCATCACCTTACTCGTTAGTTTCTTATTGCCAGACATTACGTTTTAAAGCCAAGAATGTTTTTGATCTTCTAACAACACGAAATCCTCAAAGCTTTTGTCAAATAGACAGGAAACATCTACAGTGATCCGATTATAATAGATGCATTTACACTTGGCATTTAATGCGGTGAAGATGAGGAAAACGGCTTGTTTTGACTTGTTTGAAACATTAGGGACGTTTTGCAAGGTGTATTCTGGGTTCAATACAAGTACACGTGTCTTAGGGTCAGATTTACTAAACAGGGCAAATTATTGTTAGAGCACAATTCCATAAAAGCGGCCATGGATGTGGAAAATTGTGCGTGTCATTTACCGATAATACGCACATTAAAGAACACAGATGCAGCTAGATCATTTCCATATTGACCAGCACAGTCTACCAAGAGCAGGGCAAATTACCGCCGACATGCTTTTTTGGGTGTTAAATATTGCCGCAAATATCACGAGCATAAACGTTCGTAAATCGTATTGCGTGATTTATTGTAATACTACCCTCCCATAAATTTTGCGTCTGAAAGGAAACTCCTACAAACGCTTTTTCAATAAGGTCAGGTGCAAAAATAACTGTCCACAACTTTTCAGTTTCAATTCTTCACTTCCTATTAAATCCTGACTATTTTAATGTGAAAAAACGGTTTGTGCTGCTAAGATGTTGGTAATTCTGGCCCTTAATATGTTAGTCAACACATCGAAATAAGTGTACTTTTTAAAACATCACAAAAGAATATTCAATCATATTATTTATGTCTAGAGGTAATAATATTAAAACAGTGAAGATCTTACCATTTATGGATTGGCTTCATTCACTTCCATTGCAAATGCTAATTTAGTAAACACGCACATTTATAATCCTGCTTGTTCTCTTTCCAGTCCTGGAACTGCTACTCAGTTATCTTGCACATATGATTTGTAAGTCTTGGAATAGAGGATATGTTTTGCTCCACTGAGCAATGTGAAATGCACTTTTTTTTGACAGTAAATAAATTGTGCATCTTTGCAGCCGACCTGATTACTATTCATGTTAGTCTGCATGGAAACAAAAATCACGATACGGAAATGACAATGACACGTGTTTCACAGACTCATGTTTCCACCTCCGCTGCCAAATTCTGTACAATAAACAGTTTGCAACACGTGAACAGAGTGCTAGGCTTTTCCTTGCTTCTCTTTTGAAGTTTTTCAATCTGTGAAAGATTTTACGAGGGAAAAAAGTTCATTCAAATGGTCTTAAGTGTCAATATGAAATGTGTTTGTAGATATATATGTGGTGAATGCCGTTGCATGCCATTGTCAGTCGACATTTAGTAAGAACATGAATTTTAGATCATTATACATAACTGATGTAGAAATGTGCATATTTTTAATCTAACATGCCATTCTTTTGATTTTAACATTTTAAATTAAGGGGTAGTTTCAATTATTTATTTTATTTTATTTTATTTTATTATTTTTTTTTAATAATGAATATATTAACATTGTAAACTTTTTATAAAACATTCAAAAAAATATTTATTAAATAAAATAATTCACTTTTAAAAAAAAAATATTCATATTATTATTATTATTATTATTATTATTATAGAATTCTAAAAAAAATAATACATTATGTTTTTCTTTTAATTTTAGTTAACCATTTAGTTAATGTCTAGTGTGTTGCATGTATTCATTCATTCATGAATAGGTTTTTAAAAAGGTTTTAGATTTTAAATATTATTACTTAGTTTAGTCATTTATTTAAACTTTTTTTTTTTTTTGACTTGGCAACTTGCTAAAATTAAATATATTAAAATATCATCATCATCATCATCATCATCATCTAATTTATTTATTTAGTTATGCTTTAGTTTTAGTTAACATGAATAACCCTGGTCAGTGTTTAATATTTTGTTTTTAGATGAAAGTTTTGATATTTTTGGACCGTAAGGGATGATATATCTGACTGTTTGCTTTTTACCTGACCAGTGTCTGTCAGTACAGATAAATATATCATCTCTGAGCAGAGTGCATCATGCATGTGTCCAGCTGACTGGTAAGGTCAGTGCCATGGTGCTCAAATATGTACAGCAAACATGAAATCTCAGCCAGAGTCAATTCATATGCATTCTCTGGCCAATAACTCTTTAACCTTGGACCATATGCAGCCTCTGCAGATTCGTGGCCGTTTGGTCTATTGGTGAAGTGATGAACTGGCATTGGCATTAGCCTGGAATTCCCCACAGAGCGCGTCCAAACCCCCAAGCTGTCCGACGTCTGCATGTTTATTTGTGCATGAAAGGCTGGATATGTGTAAACCTGTCAGAGATTTTCCGCCAAGAACTCCCAAGGTGAGAGCGAGTGACCTCCACCAACTGTCCCTGACATAACTCCTGCTCGCATCTTTATCATCTCTTCTGTCCAGCCGAAGGGGTCCAATTTACTACAACTGTAAGTATATAATTATAAGTTAAATAGATCATTTGAAGGTTGATTTCCCTCAAATCTGTAAACAAATCAATCAATCAATATGAACTTATACAGTACATATGTGACCCTGGACTACAAAACTTATGGGTCATTATATGGGTCAAAATGATAGATTTTTCTTTTATTCCAAACATCATTAGGATACTGAGTACAGATCATGTTTCATGAAGATGTTTTGTATTAAAACGTAATTTCTGATTAGTAGTATGCTTTGATAAGAACTTCATTTTCACTTCATGAGATGAATTTCTAAATATTTGGAATGTTTCCCTTTTTCTTTTCTTTTTTACCCTCATCAGTAGATTCCAGATTTTTAGTTAATAGTTGTATCTCGGCCAAATATTCCCAATATGTCCGATCCTAATAAACCATATATCAATGGAAACTTCTTTATTCTGCTTTCAGATGATGTATAAATCTCAATTTCGAAAAATGTACACTTAAGACCAACGCTATCTCACGGCCAATTCGTACGTATTTTACGAGGTGGCTTATACGAATTTGTACGACCTCACTCATATGATTTTATACGATTTGTCTAAACCCCAGTGACGGTTAGGTTTAGGGGCGGGGTTAGGTGTAGGTCATTTGTACAAATTCATACGAATTGTGCAACTCGTAAAATACGTACGATTTGGCAACAATCGTATGAATTTGTACGAGTTTGGTCGTTCGAATTCGTACGAATAAGCCACCTTGTGAAAAATTTACGAATTGCCGTGAGATCAGGTTGCTTAAGACGGGTTGGTCCATGAATACACTTTCTGTATGATAAAAAAAAACAAACAAAAAAAAACACTTGCGTACTGTCAAAAGTGTCATGGCGATTCAACTGTTTTGATATCAAAATGAAAGTTTTGTTTACATTTTTAAATGTTTTTATGACTTATGTTATGGAAACTCAAGGATCCATAGCCTAAAATATCTAATTATTATTATTATTATTATTATTATTATTTTTGACAGGTTGTAAAATGTCCTATGGGACAACTATAAGACTATTCATGAAATATTCATATATTATAATTGTCATATATGAGTTTCCAAAACAATCATCTTCCAAACACAGGGTTAAATGTTTCAATTGTTGTTACATTACATGTGCCAAAAAGAATGAATCTCTCTCTCTTGTATGTCTTGAAGACATGTACATGACTATATCATAAAATGTAAAGTTTGCCCCCACACCCCTGAGCACAGTAACATGTTCAGACAGGCTTACTGGATTCAGATGTTTTGCAATAAGCGGCTGTTTTCTGCTCGGATAATTAGGCTGTCAGGCCCACATTGCACAGACTTCCGACAGTTTAAACTTTCGAAACATCAAAGAGCCGATAGCAGTAAATGAGGTGCATCCAGTCCTGTTGAGTGAAACTCTTCAGGTCACAAAACCAGATCCCTGTGTTTCCCTGCAAGAATTCAGAATGCCTGAAAACAGCAAATAAGATCAAGCATGTTATGCTAAAAAAAAAAAAAAAAAAAAAGTATGTCTGCAAATATAATTTTTTTTTTCTTAATAAAGTTCCAATTAAGGCGAGGTTTAAAAGTAAAGAAAACCTAGCAATGTACAATGTACATGTAAAGTAAGTATGTTTAATTTTTAAGCATACTTAAGGATATGCGTACAGTATACGTGACATAAACATGGTCATTAATAAATAATAACATTAAAAATTGCGTTGAACAATTAATTTTAATTGCACCGTGAATGAACGAGGTAATCATGTATCACGAAAAGCAAATTTATCTTCATATACTCTTTTTTTTAAATTGGAAATAGCTTGCTACTCTCTGAAATACTTAGAGCTATAAAACAATTTTAATTGGGGAAAATGACTGATAAACTTGTGGGCGGTAGATAATGAGGTATAAAGAAATGATATGGTGCAAATAACGGCCGTCTGACACAAGATTATGACGTTGGTTTATGAGGCCAGTCTAATGATCAATTTCAATGAATCGAACAAAAGCTGTTACAGCCCAAACGGTCTCATCGCAGATGTATTTTAATGTCCAGGAGAGAATAAGTAACAAACAAAGGTGCATGGTTAAGTGTGTGTTATTATCCCACACCAACATTAATCCATTTTCTATCTACCATTTTTTTTAAATCGCTAATTTGATAAAGCTATTGGCGCCATGAATATTGACACAACTGGCCTAACTGGATGTGGAGTGCTGGGTCCCTCGAAGGCCATTATGAGGAATGGACAGCTGGTCCCTGGCTCGGGCCGGCCAGAATCAATCTCTAGTAAACAAGGCCGTTCTGTTGGGTGGGGAGGAGGGGTAATTGAGTTTTCTGTCATGCTATGGCGGCAGAACAGGGACTCCATCAGAGGGAGCAGTTGGCTGCCCCGTATCCTGCCGGGCACCAGAACCCACCATTATGGTGTCATCTCAATTGCCTTTTCAATGTCTCCGTGAAAAATGAGATTTGATGTAATCTCGCTAACTGTACTTAAGTGCATTATAGATGCATTTAATCTTTATTTTCCCATGGATTTATGCAGGGTGAGACATACAGGACAGCTGTGCGTTTGGCACTGTCACATATGCAGAGGACAGAAATGTCAAAAAAAGAAGTATAGAATTCATATAGTAAAATTATTAGTATAAATCTGAATAATTTTAATTATTGTGGTGATAGTATAACATTACATTTAGTTAATAATAATGATTGTTTAGCTATTGTTTTATTAATATTGTTTAATAAATGAATAATTGAATAACTTAAAGGCTGAAAAATTGGAAGTAGTAAGTTTTAATTGTATTATTATTATTATTATTAATAAAAAAAATTCACAGCAGCTGGAATAATAGATTTTAGCATTTTGATGGCGAATTGTAATCCTGTAAGGATTATGTGTTTATGAAACGTGGATTAAATTGAATACAGATAGTATTGGATTACACAAGATTTGTATTTTAAAGACAACCAGATCAAAGGGAGCATAATTAGCTTTTTGGGTTAAAATAATTTGTTAATATAAAATTTTATGGTGTGCTAGTTAGATATTAAAATGTAAAGAAACTGAAATCACACACTGATAAATACACAGTCACGCAATGCAGATGTTGTTAACATTAAGAATTTGAGAGTGAAGTTTAACAATAATAATAATTTGCACGGTTTGATGTGATATGAGCTATCCGATCGTTACACTTAATCACCATTGGTAGCACGATTTATTGTAATGCTTTTTTTCCTCAGATGGTCAGACCAAACATGGCAGACTTGTTAACTTATTTGTTTAGATGACAATAACTGTTGAAAAATTCTTTGGGTAATATATTCATATATTCATAATCGAATGCTATTTATCTAATGAACGCCAAACTCTGTATGTGTATGGCTCTGTGTATTAAATGTCACTCCATCTGAATGCACGTGATGGAGATTTACAGTATCAGTACTATTAATCACAGAACCGGCTTTACTGATGAGATGTGCATGACAATCACATGAGATTTATCATGCAGCCCTTGTATTTTGTTCACAAAGTACAAAGTAGATAAGGAAAACTAGCATGCGGTGTATATTCAAAGCGCCGCCTTTACTGTCTAGAGTGTGTGGAATCATGCGCTGTCATTGGTTGTTACCATTTACAGTGCGTGGAATTGTGCGCTGTGATTGGTTGTTACCATTTACAGTGCGTGGAATTGTGCGCTGTGATTGGTTGTTACCATTTACAGTGCGTGGAATGGTGTGCTTTGGTTGTTACCGTTTACAGTGTGTGGAATGGTGCGCTGTGATTGGTTGTTACCATTTACAGTGTGTGGAATGGTGCGCTGTGATTGGTTGTTACCATTTACAGTGTGTGGAATGGTGCGCTGTGATTGGTTGACTGGATATATTGCATTCTGCAAAGAAAGGAGACTTGCATTTGTCGCAGTTTTGAGAAAAAAAAAGGGAGAAAACATCACCTAATAATTTGGTGGATATCGCATTTTGTGTGTGTGTGTGTGTGTGTGTGTTATTCTTATTGCTGTATTTATAGTGTTTTTTTTTTTTTTTTGCTGTATTTTGATTAAATAAATGCAGGCTTTGTGAGGATAAGACAATTCTTTCAAAAAAAATTAAAATAATAATAATAATAATAATAATAAAAGACTCCACACACTTTTGCATTTTTTATTTACAATCTAGAAGAACTCATTGAGTTTCAATATATCCAAACATTTGCCATATAGTGTATATGACATTATACTGACCATCAACTGCTCTCTCCATCAGTAAACTTACATTCAGATTTTTTTTTAACCTTCAAAGCTGTACTACTGGCCACCTGGGCGTTTCAAGATACTTCTTTCATGTTTAATTGCACAACGCTTAAGAAGATCAAGAGGAAAAAGTGGGCAGCACAAGCACGTCAGCAGGAAAAATGACAGCAAATTGGTGCGTGTCAGAATGCCAGCACACAAAGAAAGTAAATCAATGAAGAGTAATGAAGTGAAGAAAGAACACTTTAAACAAACGGAGCATTCTGACAGCGATTGAGTGGCTCCGTGACCTTTTATCTGTGTAATCTAAGCTGGCTTTCGCGCCCCGTTCCAGACTGCTCGCTGAATGCTTATAAAAGCCAGGCTTCGTCTAAAGCCCCGAAACCAGCGAGGTCCTTGAAAATCTCCTGAATCTGGCAGTCAGGGTAAAAACTTCAAGTTGTTTAGACATAAAGCGCGCAGATTCACACAGTCCTGTTTTTAATGTTCTTCCTCTTGTTTCTGCCCCCTTCAATACATGTCTGTAATTGTGTCGGGTGAAACAGGGAAGACGGCGTTTGGCATGAACGAGATTGGTGTCTCGCTTGGGACTAGCGCTGTGATAATTGACTTGGAAACGGAGGCTCTGTCACGTACGGCTCCCCATCTGTGCTGTGGGCTGTAAGTACCTGAGAGCCTGTGTCAGGGGCCGGCGTTGGGATTGAGGGGCCGCCACCATTAAGTCACAATGGCACTTCAGCTGTTCTGCGCCAAGCAAGTGCTGGAAAGGATGGTCCGCTTTTGGCTGGCAGGGCCACTGGGACGTTACCCGCTGCCTATGCCAGATGCAGATGGAGTGAGACAGGGCCCGGATCTGTTTGCTGGCCCTTTAATAATCAGCCGAGGTTGTGCCAGTGATGCTGCATTCTCAGTGCTGCATGGATATTAGTGTGTCGTGTCATATCAGATAGCAGAAATGAGATTTTGCATTACTCTGCATTCAGCTTTGCTTTTGAACAGTAAAAACGGTAATCGTCTCCAAATTATGACTTCATAAATAAATAAAATACTGAAATATTAGTAATATGTATTTGTTTCTGTAATAAAATTATTCATATATTATTTGACATGTATATGTAAAAAAATAAATGCATCATACATACATGCAACAGTAAATTGCTGTAAAAATGCTACAGTAAAAACCTGTTAACTGGTAAGTTTCCATATTACATACGGTAATTTTACAGTAAAATACTGTTAAAAATATGTTTTTTGAAAGTAAAAATAAAAAGTCATCCTATAATTTAAAGTGAAAAAAAAAATTATAGGATTATATATATTTTTTTAATAACTTGTTTCTTCTTAGTTTCAGTTGTGTACATTAGGGTCTAATCTTACATCTAATGCTGTTAAAATTACTTGGAAAAATGGTGCCAGTACAATATTTGGGAGAATCCAGAAAAGTAACCATCCTGCTAAATTTCAAATCCCACTATCAGAACCTGCTGCAAAAATAGAAGCACCACTGATGGATATGGAAACCTCTATAAAATGGAATTCTCTAAGAGAAAGGTCACAAAGAATTGCCCTCATATGAGAAATAGGAAGAAAAAAAAAAACAGCAGCCTCCTATTATAGGATGCATTTCATTATGGAGGTAGGCTATTCTGAGAAAAGTAGTGAGCGGAATGTAAATACAGAAGAAGGGGAGGTGTGGACCAATAATAAAGAGTGATATTTTGAGGAAAAACTACAAAATGCCAGAAACATACTCTTTATAATGCAGATGCACATTCTTGGTTAGTATACACAAATGTCCATACTCAAGAGGGCAATATAGTAACTGATTTTTTTCTGTTCCAGTTGTTAATATTCAAATAGCTAGTACCACCTTAAAATAATCAAATGTCCAGAGCCACAGTAGAAGACTATTTATGCTAATGTCTAGCATATATTTAATGTAATGCATACTTGTAAACTGCATTGTGACACATTTCTAAATTTCTAAACATGTAATATCAAGCTTGTTATAGTCTTGTTATGCTTTCCGAGGTGGGAATGCTTCTTTAAAACTAGCTATTTAATCTACAAGGTAAATTAAATTAAATGAGTGATGCATCTAAAGCTTTATTTTTGAAAACACTAACAATGATTAAATGAGAAATTATATAGAATAATGGGGGGAAAATAAAAATGTTACACTGATTCATTAGATAAGCACAAGGAATGAATCAGTGTTTTCACAATTTTTTTTTTTTTTTAATACAATTTTTTGATTGACAGATGACAGAAAATATTTTAATCTGATCTGTAATTTGCAGGACTCTTAAAAACTTAGCGATTTGTACGTAGATTTGTACAAACATACATTTTAATAAATTATATTTAAAACATCAGAATTGCAAAAAATAATAATAATAATAAGATGAATCAGAATTGTGATAAAAATGTTGCAAGGGAAACTAAGAATTGCAAGTTATAAGATGAATCAGAACTGTGAGAAAAAAAAAATATGAGACAAACTCAAAATTTGCAAGAAAAGGTCGCAAGTTGAATCAAAATTGAAAAAAAAATTGTGGGATGAAGTCAGAACTGCGAGAAAAAAGTTACAAGTTACAAAATGAATCAGTATTGTGCGATAGACTCAGAATTGTGAGAAAAAAAGTCACAAGATAAATCAGAATCGCAAAAAAAGTGGCAAGATAAACTCAAAAAAGTCACGAGTTTAATAAAAATTGCGAGAAAAAAAGTTGCAAGATAAACAATAGGATCTTATATATTGCTACAAGAAGACAATAAACAAACTTATCCTCCCTAAATAATAATAATAATAATAATAAAATAAATAAAAAACAGAGTGGTCCAACTATTAAGACCTTCCTTGGGCTTAAAGGAGAAAAAAAAAAGCAAATAACAAGACTGAAAAAGGTCAGCGTAGGCTCTGTCAGTACACCTTTAAGTCTTCAAGGGAGGGAATCCATCTAACTGCAATGTTTCCCTTTTGATGAGGTGGAGCACCAGGAGGTAATAATCCTGTCAAGAATAAAGAAGGTGCTGCTGGCAACATTCATTGTGAGCTTTACCTCTTAGCATCATTAAAAGTGCAGCATGTCAACAGAAAGGAGTTTCGTCTTTTCTTGACTCCATTATTTCCTGACTCCAAAGCCAGTAAATAATGTCAGAGCAACGAAAATTAAGACCACATGGCCAGCGAGCACCATCTGTCCTCATGCTTGGTTACCTTCAACCCTTGTTGAATGAAAAAAAAATTGTGAAAACCAAGCTTTTTCTTGCAAACAATTAAATATCTAAATTTTATATTGTTTAATGCAGTGTTTTAGCTGCATTGACACTGCAAAATAGAAGTGAAAGGTTTGTATAACACACTTGACTTTGCACCACACATGGACTGCAGGAAACCATCCCCATTCCTGTTGATTTACTCACTTCTAGATAACCGTGAATAAGTGGCAGTGATCCCTCTGCCATGATTAATAGATGAAGACCATTGAGGGTATTCAGAAGCAAGTCGGCACTTAAAGACCTGTAAACTTCTGGCAGACCGTGGCATTGATCACTCAAAACCATTTTGATTTCCAGAGCTTCATTTTGAGGTAAACACTCCAATCAAACAAATCCACTCTGGGATCTTACATGTATTTAATTATCAATAGAAACTGCATTAATTGCACAATGCTTAGTTCCATAAGAAGATAAACGGAAGAGCTTGACCTCCCTTTTGAAAAAGATCTCATACCATATGCACAATTAAGTTAATAAAGCACCTATGAAAGGTGAATGTTTGGTGTGTCTAAATCATATAAAGCGAATGAACTTTTTTTTCGTCTTAAGTGTTTGGTTTATGCATGCGCACATCTGTATCCTCAGGTCAGTGAATGCTATTTTGGAGTTATTTTTAGTCAGAGTGACTGTCATGTGTCTGGAAGTGAGTTTTGATTGTGTAATCTGTAGATCTGTGCTGCTCCAGCCGTGAACTGTTTCAGAAGCTTCAGTCCGATTTGTAGCAGTTCATCTAGTTCACTAAAAAAGAATACGTTTCTTGCACCGACTGATTGTTTCGCTTCATAAGACCTCAATATGTCATCAGGAGCCATGGGTATTCATTTTTTCTTGCCTGGATTTGATTTTTTTTTTTTACTCTCAAAGTGACTGACTTGCACTTTATGAAGCATGAAAAAGTTAAACTAATATTGGACAATATGAATAAAAACAACAGATTCCTATGGATCCGAAAAATGCGGAATTTTTATTTTTTAACCAGTCCGACAAATCTTCTCAGTTTCGCAAATGAAAACACAGGCCATCCAATAAAATTTGAGTATTACATCACATGGCCGGAGCAACTACTGTTACCCAAAAGATCAAGGCGGTGGTGCTAAAAGCTTAGAAGACTGTATTTGGCATGAGCATTAAAAACACCGAATTGGAAATCACCATTTGGCGTCAATTCGCATTCGCATAATGCTCAGTGTGAAACGGCCTTTAAACATACCGCAAATAAGTCTTGTCGATGGATAATAATGCGCAAGTTACATTTTAAGGGTTGATTCCTCTAATATTAGTACAGGAAATGCAGAAAATATCTGATTATAGAGCATTAAATGGCAAATTAAAAATATTTTGGCCACAACAGAGGTTTGGCTTGCTTTATTGGACAAGGTGATTTGGAGCAGTGGTGGGTGAGCATGATGCTGAGATGAAGTGCGGGGGAGGATTCTTGGGTTCTAATTACCAGCAAATGAGCAGTTTGCAAACAACGGCCTCCGAATGAATTGTTGGCAGGACTGACCAGTGGAAGAAGATTGATAGGAGTGCTTTAAGATGGATGCTGCGCATTAAGGTTCTTTCAAATCATCCTTTTCTCTTCACGATGGCTTCGCCTCCTTCCGTACCAATCCCTCTGAAGGGCTTCCTTTACAAAAAGCTGTCAGTCTCTAAAAAATAAGGGGAGAGCACTTCCGAAAGGGCAGAGTGGGTGAGGGGTCAGAGGTCAACTGCAGCTCTGTTGGCTGAATGGAACTTTGACAACAAGTTTTAAAGCGTGTGTACTGGAATCGTCAGATGGTGGGGACAGGAAAGCAAGAGAGTTTCCCATTACTTTAATTAAATAAATACCATACCAAAACGGTTCAATTGGAAATATTAACCCTCAAAATAAGGAAAGAACTGTACTTTAGTTCACAAGTCATTTTGCGTCCCTCATGTGATGTATTTCCAAGATATTTGAGGCAACAAAAGAGGGTGAAAATAAGGAGGAAATATATATATATATATATATATATATATATATATATATATATATATATATATATATATAGTTTTGTTTTTGGAATAAGATCCATTGATGATTAAGGAATATTCAAGTAAATTATGTATGTTTTTGGACAATGGTTGTGGTCTTCAACAAGGTCCTTGTTTTTAATGCAATCAATCCTTTTATCTATTCCTACCAAGTAGCTTAACCCCTCACACTTGGGATGTTTTATTGATGTCACGTTCTCCAGCCGCAAAGCGCAACTGTACTCGATGTGCCTCCGTTTGTCTCCTGACCTCATTCTGACTCTACCTTTGCATTTGTCAAAGAAGAGCCCAGAGGCATTGAGAAATGCAAAGGGGCTACAGGGGTCTTTAGAATAATCATCAATAACCCGCTTAAAGACAGAGAGTAAAAGGTGGGTGGATGGTGTTGTCGATGGATGTGAGAAGAACTTCTGGGGAGCCATTTCCCTAAAAAGCCCTTGTGCTATTTCTAAAGCCGTTTCCACAGGCTTTAGTAATTCGTGGTCAGACTTCGGCGAGAAAAAGACACATTTATCACCTGGACAAGACATCGGTGCTGCTTGGGTAAGAAGGATGAGGATCCCAGGTGGAGTAATGGGAGATTGTCATGGTGCGTGTACACATGAGCGTCTCTGGCTTTTGTGTTTTTAAGATGGGTGATGTGCGAATGAGATCTATGTCTGGCCGATGTGTGGGAACCAAAAACAGCTGTTTTCCAAGAGTTGATGAGGCAGGCATTGCTTTAACAGAGACTCTTTTTTAACCATAAGGGCTTTCAAGAAGGACGTTGCGCTTATCACCTTTGAAATTTGGTTTCCAGTGTAAACAGTGGCCATGAAATGTTTCCTCGACCAAGAGTTCTTAAAAATGAAGGTGTTTTTCAGTGTTTTAGAAGAACTTTTGGATTCCCAAAAGAACCTGTGGTGAACCATTATTTTAGTGAACCAATGGGTATTTTTGCAGTGATGTCATGAACCATTTTTGTTTCCACAATTAACCTTTAGGTAAAGGTCAATTCTTATAAGAAATATTTTTATTAGTCTGAAGAACATTTAAATGATCTAAAGAATCTTTTTTTTTTTTTCACTATAAAGAACCTTTTTTTCCCAAAAAAAAATATATACAATTGTTGTTAAAGCTCTTCATGAAACCATATACACCAGTACAAACAAATATTCTTTATTGAAATCAGTGGTTTCATGAAGAACCTTAACATCCATGGAAATGTTTCAATATACAAAATGTTATTTTTAGTAGCAAAAAGATCCTTTATATTATTAAAATGTTTCTGACACTTAGATTAAATGGTTATTTTAAGAACTGATCCCGTAAAGGTTCTTTGGGGAACCACAAATGGTTCTCCTATTACTCTTAAAAATAGAAATTCTAAAAGGAACCACGTTCCAGAAGAACCAAGTTTTCAGAGCGATGCCATAGAAGAAATGTTTTGGGTTCACCAAAGAACCTTTCAGTGAAATGTTATTAAAGAACATATTAACAAGTCGAAGATAGAGGAAAGATCCCATGGATGTTAAAGGTCATTCATGGAACTATCAATGCCATTAAAGAACCTGGTTCTTTGGCTTTTAAGGAACTAAAGATGTTTTATTTTTGATTTAGATTTTTTATTGCATTGTTTGAAATAATTCCTTCTGGAAAATCTAATTTAATAATATAGAACCTCTTGTGCAATGGGAAGCTGACAAATGGCATAATCCGTTACCCAGTTTTAACATCTACAAGGTCTCAAAATATCCAAGGTCTCGTGACTTACCAAATGCACATTGGGAATTTGTATGCCAAAATCAGACTTGGTTTCACCCTTTGAATTCTTGTGTGACCCGCACTATTCCTGAACATGCAATCCATTTCTTTGGAAGCGGATGATGTTAAATCCCATTGGGATTAGATTCATTTCTATTCAGTTATAGCTCTTGATTCTTTGCTTAGTGCCTGTCGAATGTGAAAAGCGTTTTGGGAGAATGTGTCTGCGGCAATTGTCTCCAATTGGATGGATCAGGCCTAAGAGCTATTTAGGCCTAAACCAGCGTTAAACACAATGAAATTGGGAACACATTGGGGAGTCACGGACAACTGCACGCACGCATGGAAAAATGTGAGGGTTTGTCAGG